>NC_056727.1:985886511-985919011 GCF_019279795.1 Protopterus annectens
CATTCAGAACAGCGAATTTTTTCATAGGGGAAAAAATTTGCTTTTCCAAAACACATACACACAACACAAGCACACCAAACAAACAGCAATCCACACACATACACCCAAAATCTTGCAGCTAACCCTACACTAAACTGTACAAATACCACTAACTATCCACTTACCTTAACCCAAACCCTAACCCTAAGGTCCGTCACTATCGCACAGTCACCTCACCCGTGCCCTAATCCTAACTCACCTAACCCACCGTAACCCTCACGTCCACACAATCGCACACATACCTCCCTCACGTCCTAACCCTAACTCACCTAACCCATGCCCAATTGCACACTTACCTGAACCCAACCTGTAACTTTCCACCACAGCGCTGAAAATAGCAAAACGACAGAAACAGACAACCAAATTCTTTCCCTAGGAAAAAAATTGGTTATCTGTCGTTTCGCTATAGTCAGCGTTCGCTGAATAGGAGTCGATATTAGAACTTTCGAAATAATGAAATTTCAACGTTCTAATATAGACCCAATCAGAATATGTCACTGTGCCCATGTAACACATATTTTCTTTTGTTCAGAGTTTTGACTTTGCTCTTCATATTTTTATGAATCATAAGTCAGTCTTAAACGCCTCATTATAATCATGCTAGACAACATTATCTTATAGTAGACAGCAGTATGTCTTGAGATGGCTTCTAACTCAGAAACATTTTATGTGCTATAAGTGCAACAGCCTATCACTGAATTAGAGTAACTTTCAAAATCCATCCATTAATGATATTACTGTAAATATTAGCAGCTGCTGATGAAAAGCTGTCCCATAAAATTATGTCACTCATTCAACACTCTTTATTAACACAGCAAATGTTGCCTATTCTGCAATATAATAATTTGCTAAAAACTGTCTCACCTTTGAAACTGTGTCATGTCACAATAAACCACTATCTTTAAACAATGGCTGGATACTCTGAATTAACCCCCCCCCCTCCTTGTGACTCAGGTCAAGACTGAAAAAAAAGGCCTGCAAAGTTCATTTCAGCTGTCCATTTCATAAATGATTAAATAAACTGCAATGCATTCTGAAAGGTAAGTTAATATCCTCTGCTTTCAGTTTGGGAATAAAACAAAGCTTTATTAAACATGGATGATAGTCTGTTAGTTTCCTTGTGTTGACTTTTGACCTCTGCAGAAGCAAGATAAGCAAGAAGCTATATGTGCAGTTTAATGTATATTCTAATAATAACCGTTTACAAATGAAAGTGTCCCCTTACAGCTAATAATAATAATAACAATAAGCATATTTTAGTCTGGGATGCCTGAAAATCCCATAAGCTTTGTTTCAGGGTCTGTATTTAATCCATTCTGTAAGGTTAGATTTTGGTCTTCGCATTTTTCTTCTTTTGATACTTCAGTTTTTCCATCTAAAGGAAATATTTTTGACATAGTACTGTGGATTTTCACTGCAAGCAATTGCTCAGCTCTTGTCGATGCCTTTTACTGATGAGAAGAATGTTCTTTTGTCTGGAATTTTGAAATTGTATTTCATATTATCTTTTATTCTGGTGTCATGCAGTGGTGATGTTTAAAGCAATTTTCAATACTTCTGGGAGCAGAAATGCATTTTTCATACTTTATAGCAATAATATATATACCACCATTATTTGTTTCCCTGCCAATTTTGCCATTTTCTGATGCAGGCTGTCCTTTCCCACATGTCTAAGAAGGTGTGTGCTGTTTCAGCATGCCTGTCAGCTGTAGGATGCAATGAATAAGAAACACAGACATTTTTGTTTCTTGCCAGTTTTCATATATTTGACAACTGTTTTCTGTCAGGATCATTTGAAACACAGTTACACAGTGCAGTCTTATTTCTGGCAAGACTCTCTGTGGTAAGAAAACAGCAGACAACTTATCATTTAGCAACAAACTATGTCTGGATGTGGTAATGGTAGGCTTACCCATAACTGATGTGGTTTAGTAACAAGAGGAAAGACTGTGTGACAAAACTGGATAAGTTACCACTGGCCACACCTAAACATGGTTTACCACCATTATACAATGACATTATTCTTAAAAATGTCTTACCTTTTTAAACTGATATTGGTGCAGGTTGGAACTTTCATTCTTAAAAGAAATACATTAAGTTTTTATATTTGTGTATGCTGAAACTTACATGTGTATTTTCTTTGCAATAACAGTCTCTCCATTACTGCTTAGTGATGTAAATGTTTTCAGTACAGTTAATGCCACCTTGCTTGGTTAAGTGAATGGTATTGGTAGTAAACTCCTTTACATCCATTGCTGGTAGGCTATTTGTACTAAAAAGAATATAGATTATGAATGAAATGTTTCCATTGTGAGTTGTTGAAGATGACGCCCCCAACAATTAGAATCTCCAAAATCAAATCCTCAGAAAACACCTACAAAAAACATACCCCTGAACTTATATATACATATATATATATATATATATATATATATATATATATATATATATATTAACTTTATGGTCAGAAAGAAAGGTAAATTAGCCCAGAAAATAACTGCCTGCATATCTCACCAACAATGATTTTCTGTGGAACTAGTAAGAACCTTGGGGAACTTTGCCATGAGCAATTGATGCTTGAGATTTGAAATTTTGTTCACCTGTAGGATAAAAGACTGAAAAATGCCCATGCTTAGACCTCTTACTTTGATAAAGTTAACCTAGGGGTAGAAGGGATTGGCTATACCTAAGTAACTGGCAGATTACAGAGTGATGAAAGCTCCATGTATAAGACAGGCATGTCTCCAGTATATTCTAAGTAGGCTTTTCTTTAAAAGGTAATTATAAATGTAACATATATTGCAACTGTATGAACATCACCCATGAAGGTTTATTTATTTGTTTATTGGAAATCCTTACATATCAGGACTGTCTGGCTCCTATTAATCTCTGTAATTCTGTCAGATCACAAGAAGAGGTTTTGTTATTTTTTGCACAAAGATCAGCATCATTAACTCAAATAACGTTGGTTTGCTTATGAGGTTATAAAGGTTGGTAACTGCTATGATATGAGGTGTGAAGTTTTGTTAAACTGTCAGCATCACGGAAAGAAATGGTTCCAGTTTTCTTGTTTTGTCAACCATATGCTTCAACCCGCGGTGGTGGTGCTGCGATAGCATTGTCGCCTCACAGTACGATGCTGTCCAGTTCATTTCTCAGCTAGAGCATCTTCTGCGTGGAGACATGCATGAATGGGCGTACCTTCATTGAAGGTTGTGCATCAGGGCTGGTAACTCGGCACGTAAAAATCAACTACCAATCATTAGCGGACCGGAGTTCTGCTGTGGCGACCCCTAACCAGGAAAAGCCGAAAGACACAACAACAATGGCACATGAAGAACTTCTTTAATAGAAATAATACGCAACAAGCTTTTATGCATAAAGGTGTTTTTAAATGAATAAAAAAAGAACCCAGCACCACAACTATATTTAAATACACCAACAAACAAATAATTTGCATTCAGAAATCTAGTTTAAGGAAATGTCTCTTAGGTGCCAGTTTTAAAGACTAAGAATCATTCAACCCTGGTTTTACACCAGTATTCAACAGGCTGATCCACTTTTATTCTGCATTCTGAGCTAGATTTCTAGATCCACTCTACTAACTGTATTAAAAAACTGTTTTTTTTTTTATTTTAGTAATTGTTTGTATGTATTGTAAATGCATGTTTTTCCATTTGAAATTATGTGTATAATGGAAGTTTATTTTTTTTATTTTACTATTTCTATTTGAAAACTGAATAAAGAAATTAAAAAATAAACTGTTGTGACACAAAAAGGAAAACAGATTAAATAACACCTTGTTCCTGCACATCTCACTGATTGTTGTGATCAATTGGTAAATACATTTTTGAATGCAAAGTAATTTCAACCTCAATTAAAATCAGTGTAACTAGACTTCAAAAGATCAGCTAAAGCTTTTTTAATCACTGAATAAAATATTTAGTTTAACAAATGTAAAGAAAGCTACCATAGAAGCATTAAGTTGTAATGTCTTTTTTACCGCATCTTGCATCTTTGAGTTTCCATTAACAAAAGTTACTAACATCAAAGTTCTGTGTGTGACACATCTGGCCAATCAGTATTCATCTCAGACATTTCCCAGCTGCAAGGTCATGGCTGGCCTTTGAATTTTTAGTGTAGGCTGTTAGAATTTATGACAGTAAGCCTACCCCCACCCCCTGAAAACCACAGAAAGATGTGAAATTGTACTTTTCGCACTGTACATAAATAAATGATCCTCTCACACACACACACACACACACTTAGTCTGGCTTATTATATCCTTATTTTTCTTTTTGTTATTAAAAAGGCACTCTTTATACATGTTAACATGTTATCCTGCATGCAACCTATTCTCACATAAAAACATGCTGTGTAGTTACCATTTTAAGCACAAAACAGATTATTTTTCATTTCTCAAACAGGTCTGATCCTCCCAAGAGATGCTGGCTTCAACATGTGAGAAATGCTGTATTAAAATTTATGTTTTATTTATTTATACTTTGTTAACCAGATTATCCCTACTGAGCAGTGCCAAATTACAGAGAGGACTGGAGATAAAAGTACCTCACACAGATATAAATGGAAGCACAGACATTTCACTGGTGATTGTCCACCTGACTACAATCCATGAGGCCTAAATTCAATCAGCAGCTTGGGCACCTGATGGTGCAGACAGGGATGATAGGTATGTCTATCTGGGGGTAGGGGAGACAAGTATGATGACAATGTCATGTCCTAATGGAGGCCAGTGCTGGGAGAGATCACCAGATGGGATGACCAGTGAAGAGTGTCTGCCCTAGGGCCCACAGAAGACACGTCCTTGAAATGTATGCCTCAGGGTCCACCAAGTCTACTAAGATTATGTTGTCATGACAGAGTGGGTGGAAAAAGCTAGAGAAACAGCAAGGGATGACTGTGTAGTTGCTGCTCCTCTCCACCCCAGGATGCCTCTCCCCCCATTCCTCTTCCCACCTCACTAATAGCCCATAAACCAGGGGAATGCACCAGGTGCTTCTAGATTTCCACTTTCCCTTCCTTGCCATCACAGTGCCCCCAAACCAGGAGGTGGTACTGGAGTTGGGATCAGAGCAATAGGAGCGGCACTGGACAGCTGATGGAGCCTGGAGCCAAAAAATAATACAGTAAGCATACCTGATCCAACATCTGTAATAATGGACCAGTGAAAAAGGTGCAATGCAAGTGAACTTGGATGAAGCATTAAAAGCAACGCCACATTAAACATTAAATTAATTCTTCACAGAGTGCATCTATGTGGTTGCTACACCTGGGGACAGGTATTCTCATCTCCAAATGTGGCATTCTCCTCCACAACATTGTTCTGTACAATTTCCAGGTCTTTTAACATGATAGTCCTGCATATTCCCCATTCTTGAAAGAAGACAATTGCCATCTCAACAACCTTAAAGTGGCTCATGCATGGCAATTCACAGTTTATTTATTTTATTTTATTACAGTCTAACTGAAAACCTCAGTACCCTTACATATATGTAAGGTACAGTAATAATAAAAGTAAAAACATTTCTGAACTTTACCATTCCTGAGACTAAAATGTGAATATTGCTGCAGCTGTAAGGCAAAACATTTTAAGCAGTGACACATTAATATCCCTGTATACAAAAAAGGGCCAAACAGTACGATTTGGCTTCAGTGCTTTATGTCTGTGGGAAACATGAATGCAAAGGAAAATAAATTATATAGCCTCATATACATTTTGATGGTATTCCTCACTGCTCACAATCTTTCAATATCACAGAGATAAGGAACATAGTGTTGCTCAAAAAAAACAATGTCATATCCATCAGCATGGGGCACACCCAGTTTATTACTGTCATTGTTACATGGCTCTAAAAGATAACATTGTCTTTCCAACATGTCTGTGATTTATAATGGCGACCACTGGACCTTTGATCTTTGTAACATTATAAAGTCGTAGACTGTAAATTTCTGAGTGGTTTTCCCAGCCCACTTCCTTAAGTAGCATTGATTTTCCCACTCCAAGGTTGTGCATTCTGAATTGTATCTCTGCATCTATGTAGAAGTTCATTTTGTCTTTCTAGTGACTGTCTCTCTATCTCACTACTTCATCTGGTATAGATCATTGGAAAAATGATGGTAACACTTTAACAGTAGTTAAGCATAAGACTTCTGAGAGGAACTGCCTCCATTTGAGGGGTGAGATGCACTTCTATATCCGTCAGTGTAGTATAAACTTATTGTTTGCAGGACATGTCCTTGACATTTGCACTCTGATCGCCCTGCCTATGCTGTCCACGAACGTTTCTACAATGTCATTAGTCTGTGGGTGTAGAGCAGACTCATGATATATTAGTCTCATTTCTTTAGTTTATGTAGTATTTGCTGTAACATAAAACCTTCTGCAAAGGCTTTGCATTTCCAAGTTCCTTTACATCTTCCCTAACTAGGGAACTCTAGCTATAGCCTATAATGTTACCATTTCAATATTCATTTGTTTCCTATGTAGTATACATATAATGCATGCAATTTTGTGATTTTCTGTAATTATCTCTTTTGTGTATTTTAGCTTGTTTGGAAATTATTTTTCTTTTGCCTTCTGAACCAGGTCTTGCCTGAAATGGGTTTTCAAACCAGTGTACCTATCCTGTTAACAAATGTATAAATAAGTGGATCTACTATTAAAAGTCAATCCATTCACTTACATCAACAAAAATATATTGACAAGCTATTGTGAATGCTCAGAGGCTAATCATTGTAACATGCAAAAGAAAATAAAGTGATTTTTGCAAGCAGCAAGCACCTCCTGGAATCCCCACACCCTGAGGACTGTCAGTCTCACATATCTGTTGATCATCTATACATGTTGACTAAAGTTGGACAACAGTGCAGAGGTCGACATTAATAAAATTTGATCTATTTTGGGCAAACCAAATAAATATATAGAGTATTCATCAGTGATAAGTAGAAAACAATACCGCTGACTAGCCTATACAGATTAGCTTTGCTGTCTGTTGAAACAGCATCTGACAGCTCTGACATCCGAAATGATCAATTGTGTTTCTTATTGCTTGTCATACAAAACTGTCATTGTGTGTACCTTCTATCACTGTCAATATTAGAAAATCAGATTTTTTGCTTTAACAATTGCTTTAGTTTTTATAACACATATATGAACCTTTTGTGTCACGTGTGGCTTGTTTTTGTATAGAATTAGGGATAATTAGCTGTGTGCCTTCCAGAATGTGTTTTCCTGGTATTAGAATGCTGATGTAATCCTTACATTCATAACTTTTAAGCTTGGAATATCTCATTTCCCTTGTGTGAGGTGTTAATGAGACAACATGCTTCACTTTTTTTATAATGGGAGCTCCATCCACTGTTTCTGCCAATGGGAGCATTCCAAGGACTGCACACCTGGTAACCCATCACATTATTCCCTCCTTTTATGCACTAAAATGGATATTTAGAGAGGTAATTTGCAATGCTGTCATTTATTTTTTTGTATTTAACCATGAAGCAGTTTGGCTCTGGTATCTGCTGTCAGCTTTTTAACTGGTTCGGGATCTGTTACTTAGATGAGTATCTTCCCAAACAGCCAGATGTGTAATGTTCAAATGATCACATTATTGACACTTTTTGTTTTCATTTGGAAATATTTTTGTCTGCTTCCATAAGTGACCTGCTTGCATAGCCCATTCGTTTGTGATCCTTTCGTGACTGACATAGTACTACATGCAGCTCAAATGGACTAGAGTAAGCATGAAGGTTTGTCTGCTTTTTAACTTAAAGCAGGGCATTTTTGTTTCAGTGCATACATTGTTCTTTAGCTTCTCTAAGGTTGCCTGATGATTATGTGGTCAAAACCTGAATCTTTTAAAGCAGCCCTCCAAACAGAACTGTCGCTGTGCCTACATCTTTAAGAAAATATGAACTTATTTCACTATTCTTGGCAAACTTTTGACTTCTTTGGAGATATTATGTATTTTAATAATTTTACGTTTTGGGATCGGGTCACATACTTTACCTGAAAATTTAAACTCATACCATTATTGAGAAGATTTGTCAGATTCACATTTTAGCTTATTTAAAGTTACCCCTCTTTGATGCACTTTGTCCAGTATCATTTTTAAGGTGGTACCATCTTGATGCATTTTGTCCAGTATCCTTTTTAAGGTGGTACCATCTTGATGCACTTTGTCCAGTATCCTTTTTAAGATGGTCCCATCTTCTTGATTTGCCCTCCTGTGGCATATGATGTCATCACTATAGTATCTGATATCTGGGAGCCTTGGCATACATGTTGCATTATGCTTTGAATTATTTTTGATGCTAAATTTATTTCATAAAGATTTTTATAGTGCTTGAGCCCTACACATATAGAACATGTTGTGATGTTTCTGCTGTCAGGGTGTAATTCAGGTAGATAGTGACAACATTTCATGTAACTTTGTAAATGCTATAACTTAATAAAGTTGTGCTATGATGTCATTAATTGCTGGTGCTTTTTGTCTCTCCCTTTGGACTGCTTTGTGAGCTTGCCTTAACTGTAAACATATTCTGACATAATTTGGCTTTTCAGTTTGAGTTACAACTAGAGATACTCAAGCAGATGCTTCTGGAAATTTTCTTTATCTCTCTTTATGTTCTGTCTCACACTTTTCCATAAATAAAACGTGAGTCTCTTGTGAGGCTCAGCTTTTACATAAATTGAGCTATACGTTTCAGTAAACTGACCAATTCAACAAGTAAGGTATATAGCCTATTACTTTCTAAAGCTTTCAGTTTTATTGTATCTAGGATCTGAAAAAGGCCTATATTTTTTTGTAGAGCAGCTAGGGAGACAGGAAAATTTGCTTCACAGGATATGGATTATTTCCCGAATTTATATTTATTTGTAATGACATCTGTTTGCAAGAATCAAAGCATTGGTAATGGTTCTTTCTAGACAGTTCCCGATACCTTTTATCATGGCACCTCTACAGAAATGTGCTTTCTGTTCAGAAATATTTTCAGTTTAGCAATCTACGTGTCATTCATGCTCAACCTCATTCTGGGAAGATCTCCATGACCTTATGCAGATATAGTTCAAATGAATTCTGGTTTGGACTGTTTCGAGCAGTGCTAGCATCAGTCTTAATTAATAACATGCTTCTGTCGATTTTAAGTCGTCTTTTAGCATGTGTGGTTAAAGAGATTATGTACTGCCAGTAGCTGACATCTTTACACAAATTGTGCTCTTTCAGTCTTGAACACTGAATAGTTTACTGGCTACATCAGTGAAATGCAGATAAACTGCAGTAAATAGTCCTAACTTAGATATGTGCAGTCTTCAGACATGCCCATAGGTCTGAAATGGCTGCATCACCACATCAGGAAACATTTAATTTGCAAGTGCTTGTCCAAGCTTGCCTTGAAATCCTAGGAAGTAGTATTCTTAATACCCACTGATAAATAACAACAAGTTTCCACAGGACTCATGCAAACCATTTTGCTGTCCAGTTGTCTCTGTTCAAGGTTCCTTTTAACATATGGATTCCCCCTTGTAGTTTTTTTTTATATATTTGAGTTGTTTTTCTCTGTTGTGGGTGCATTCTACATAAGACAGACGTAAGTATTTATTAAGACAGTAAGCCCTCATCACTTTGTAAACAGTAATAAGAGCACCTCTTATTCTTCTATAACTCGCTGTATGTAAGCCTAGTTTCCTTCATTCTCTGAGAACTGCTCAAAGTCCGGAAGGTGATTCATTTTGTAGTTACTGCTCTGTGTATTCATTCTAACCTGCTTATTTCTCCTGCATCTATCTATGAAACCATAAAGTAGCACCTTATTCCAAATGTTACCATACCATCCTGATGTATAAGACCACGCAACCTTTTAGCTAATCAACCTTGATCTGGTAAAGATTACTACAAATCACATACCTCCACTGAATTCATTATCTCAAATGTGTTCCTTCAAAGCAGAGTCTAAGTTTGCTGTTACATTTTACACTGTATGTTTAGGGACTAAGACTGTTCTTACAAAAAGTGTGTTACTTTAATTATAAAAACTGTTATATGTGATTTCTACCTCTATATCTATTCTAAATACTTATCCTTCTGATTGTTGTTACATTATACTCTGTATTGCTGTTACAAAAAATGCAATACTGAAATTATACAAAATCTTATATGTGTTTTTACCTCTATAGCTAATCTAACAACTTGTCCTTTTGTATAACAAAACGTTGTACCACCATTGCTAGTGTTTCTATCATGTTTTTTGTGGAGCTTATCTCCCCAGGCCTCCAGTGAAAAAGGACAGCGTGTCCATGGTTTCATAGGTTCATAGGTAGGTACTAGGCTATTGGCCCAAGGGCCTAAGTAAGCCTAGCCAACAAGGTTCCCTGGCTTACGCCACCCAAGAAAGTTATTTTCCTGTGCCCCTGTCGAGCAGAGCCATAGATGTGATCCCCGGGGTGTATTTGCTATTCCTCATCCACTCATCAAGATTTTTCTTGAAGCGTGCTAATGAGAAACTTTTGCATGACACAGATGGGTAGCTTGTTCCAGAGTATGGGAAGTCTCTGGGACAGGAATATATCCCTCCAGCATGTCCTGTTTATTGTGGTGACAAGGTTTCTTTAGGTGCCGCATGTCCAACAGATCTGGGTTTGACATAGCTATATATGTTAGGCAGATATCACCTTGAAGTAGGTGATATGCTACAGCTTAAAGCTGGAGTTTTTGAGATGGTCAGTGTAGGGCATCTATTTGAGTCCAGTAATCCTCTTTGTGAGGTACTTTTGTTGCCTTTCCAGATGCTGCAGATGTCTTGTGAGGTACATTCCAAAAGGGGCGTTGTACTCTATAATGGGTCTAATGAGTGTCGAGTAGAGGGGAACAATGACCTCTTTTTTCCTGGATGAGAACCCTTTTTGTGATGAGGTGTGCCACGTAGAAGGATTTCCTGACTACTGTGGCAAAGTGATTATCAAAGGAGAGATTAATGTCCACCTGGGTCCGAAGGTCTCTTATCACACATTCGGTGTTAAGTAGACTGCACTTTTTGGCATTGAGCTTGAGGCCATGGCTCTGACACCAGGCATCTGTCTCAGTGAGGTCCTTCTGTAGGATGTCCACATCATTTGGGGATTTGACTATGGCTTCTAGTTTGCAGTCATCTGCAGATTTCATTAGCCAAAGGCCTTCTGTGTTAGCCTGTACTTCATAGAAATAGATACCAAACAGGAGAGGTCCCAGGACTGAACCCTGTGGTACTCCACTTGTCACTGGTTTGAAGTCATATTTAGAGTCTGCAACTTTTACAGTGTGGGTTCTGTCAGTGAGCCAGTTAGCAACCCATCTTGTGACGTAAGGATTTATACCTGGTTTAGTGAGTTTATCTATAATTCCAGAATGGGGGATGGTGTCAAAAGCCTTGGTGAGGTCAAGATAGGCTGTGTGAACCAACTTACTCTCATCTACAGCTTTGGTGACTGCCTCAAAGAAGTCAATCAGTCAGACTTTCCCGGTTAACAAATGTAAAACAAATAAATAAATAATATAAAGTCATATCCCCTGTGTTGCTCTATATTTATTATAGGTTCATAGATTCATAGGTAGGTACTAGGCCATCGGCCCTGGGGCCTATACAAGCCCAGCCAAAAAGGTATCCTGGCTTTTGTCACCCAAGAAAATTATTTTCCTGTGCCACTGTCGAGCAGAGCCACAGAAGTGATCCCCGGGGTGAATTTCCTATTTCCCATCCAATCATCAAGATTTTTTCTTGAAGAGTGCTAATGAGGAACTTTGTTTGATATAGATAGGTAGTTTATTCCAGAGTATGGGAAGTCTCTGGGACAGGAATCTATCCCTCCGGCATGTTCTGTTTATAGCGGTGACAAGGTTTAGGTACCTAGAGCGTGTAGTTCAGAGGGATTGGGATTTCTTTAAGTGGATCATGTCCAACAGCTCTGGATTTGACATAGCTTTGTATGTTAGGCAGAGATCACCTCTGAGTAGGCAATATGCGAGGAAGTAAATCTGGAGTTTTTTGAGACGGTCTGCGTAGGGCATCTGTTTGAGGCCAGTAATCCTCTTTGTGAGGTATTTCTGCAGCCTTTCCAGTTGTTGTAGATGTCTTGTGAGGTACATACCAAAAGGGGCATTGTACTCTATAATGGGTCTAATGAGTGATGAGTAGAGGGGAACAATGACCTCTTTTTTTCTGGATGAGAAACCTTTTGTGATGAGGTGTGCCACGCAGAAGGATTTCCTGACTACTGTGGCGATGTGATTATCAAAGGAGAGATTACAGTCCACCTGTGTCCCAAGGTCTCTTGTCATACTTTCGGCGTTAAGTATACTACTGCATATGTTGTAGTTCATGAGTACAGAGTTTTTCCAAAGGGGGTGACAATGCACTTTTTGGCATTGAGCTTGAGGCCATGGCTTTGACACCAGGCATCTGTCTCAGTGAGGCCCTTTTGTAGGATGTCCACATCGTTAGGAGTTTCGATTATGGCTCCTAGTTTGCAGTCATCTGCGAACTTCATTAGCCAAAGACCTTCTGTGTTAGCCTGTTCTTCAGAGAAGTAGATACCAAACAGGAGAGGACCCAGGACTGAACCCTGTGGTACTCCACTTGTCACTGGTCGGAAGTCGGATTTGGAGTTTGTTACTTTCACAGTGTGGGTTCTGTCAGTGAGCCATTTCGCAACCCATCTTGTGACATATGGATTTATACCTAATTTAGTGAGTTTATCTATAATTCCAGAATGGGGGATGATGTCGAAAGCCTTGGCAAGATCTAGATAGGCTGTGTGATCCGCCTTACCCTTCTCTACGGCTTTGGTGACTGCTTCAAAGAAGTCTATCAGCTTTAGGAGACATGATCTGCCTTTTACAAACCTGAACTGGGTGGGGTCCAGAGTTTGGAGATTACCAATGTCTTTGTTTATAAGTTCCATGATGATATGTTTCATGGCCTTGCAAACCAGGCTCGTCAGGCTAATGGGGTGGTAATTCCTGGGCTCCGTTGTGGCTCGCCCCTTTTGGAGTGGGATAACAGTCGCTGTGTGCCATTCAGCAGGCACAAAGCCTGAGGTGAGTCTATGATTGAACATGGTACTTAGGTGGGGTGCCAGTTCATTCTGTAGTTCATGTAGAACGCAGCCTGGGATGTTGTCATTAGTCTGTGGGTGTAGAGCAGACTCATGATATATTAGTCTCATTTCTTTAGTTTATGTAGTATTTGCTGTAACATAAAACCTTCTGCAAAGGCTTTGCATTTCCAAGTTCCTTTACATCTTCCCTAACTATGGAACTCTAGCTATAGCCTATAATGTTACCATTTCAATATTCATTTGTTTCCTATGTAGTATACATATAATTCATGCAATTTTGTGATTTTCTGTAATTATCTCTTTTGTGTATTTTTGCTTGTTTGGAAATTATTTTTTTTTTTGCCTTCTGAACCAGGTCTTGCCTGAAATGGGTTTTCAAACCAGTGTACCTATCCTGTTAACAAATGTATAAATAAGTGGATCTACTATTAAAAGTCAATCCATTCACTTACATCAACAAAAATATATTGACAAGCTACTGTGCATGCTCAGAGGCTAATCATTGTAACATGCAAAAGAAAATAAAGTCTGGGATGTTGTCTGGTCCCATGGACGCTGTGTTCCTGGCTTGTGATAGTGTGGTTTTTACCTGTGCAGCCATGATTACAGGAACTTTGCATTCTTCCGGTATAGAGATGGGCTCTTTAGGGGGTGAGAGGGGGGTAAATTTAGCACTGAACCTATCTGCCAGGATGTTGGCAATATCAGTTGGGTCTGTATATTTAGTGCCATTGTGCTGTAACTCAGAGCAGATCTGAGTGTTGCCATTGAGATTCTTGACGAATGCTTTGTGGTTGTCTTTACAATCAGTGGTGATTTTGTTTTCATAACTAGCTTTGGAGGATTTTATCAGGGATCGCAGCTTCTTACTGAGGCTGAGCATGGAGCTCCACCACTCATGGGATTTTACTCTCTTTTACAACAGTTTCTTCCTTCTGTTGTACAGTTCCTTTATGGCAGGGGACCACCAGATTGGCTTCCTTTTTTTGGAGGATAGCGTCTTGGTTCTGTTTGGGATTGCACAATCCATGCGCTCATGTAAGTGCTTATAAAGTGCAATTGTGTAGGATTCAGTAGTCGTAATTGTATTGCCCATCTGCATGGGTGTCATGAAGTTCACCACTTCTGTCTTAAGAAGCATGGCTTTGGAGACATTTTTTACCATGGTTTCCTTAATGGGGGGGTGGAGGCAGGATGTGGATATCTAGGGTAATTAACTTATGGTCGGATCGGACCAATGAGGCATTGACTTCAGGTGTGGAACACTGGTCATCCATGTTGGTAATGACTAGATCTAGGATATTGTTGCCCCTGGTGGGGGTGTGGATAAGTTGATCCAGGGCATTGGAGTTTATGAATTCCAGAAAGCGTTGAGCGGTGGAGTTGGTACATGAGTAGTTTTCCCAGTTAATGGTAGGGTAGTTGAAATCGCTGTTTATTAGGGTGTTTGGTTGAACTCTAATATTTTCCAGTACATCAAGAAAAGAGGAGTGGGAATCCTGAGGCATGGTGGGTGATCTGTAGCAAGCTACAATTTGGATTGCAGTTTTGCCCAGAGTTAGTTGCACTTGGATAACCTCGGCTGCATTATGCTGAGCAACTAGCCAGGAGGTGTGGATATCCTTAATGAATATGGACACACCTCCACCTTTGGTGTTCCAGTCCAGGTTACATGGCCAAAAAGTGTGGTATGATTTATAGTCTGGTAGTGCAGGGGTGCTCTCTGGAGCCTTGAACCAGGTCTCAGTCACTGCACAGATATCGATGTTCTCCATTTGAAGGAGTGCCTCGAGTGAGTGCCTTTTGAGATTTAGACTTCTAGCATTGAGTAGCATCACCCTCAGTTTTTGCTTGCCTGTTCCTGTTATGGTGGTGAATTTGTCATTTGAACCTTGCCTAAAAAAGGCACTATAGGGGCGGCAAGAACCTTGGCCAGTATCCGGAATCCCAGGGGTAACAGGTGCTGGCCGTCTCTGGCAAAGCATCGTGGTCTGTCGACCATGTCATCTCAGGGAGACAGATACTGGATCCCTTTAGAATGGCACCAGAAGCTTAGCCAATTGTTGAAGTCAATCAATTTGTCCTTGTACTGCGGCATCATTCTGGGTGATGGCAGAATGCTACTCAGGGCTGGGGTCATACCTGCCTGGGCTACAAGATCGGAGAACTCTTTCATGTCTCTTTTCATGTAGTCCAGGGAGGTACGTCTCAGGTTGTTCACACCAACATGGACAATGACAGAGTCATATTTGTACTTATGGAGTGACCTGAGTGCGTGGGTTATGTGGTGGATCCTGGCACCTGACAGGCAGCTGACAGTAACCTTCTCCTTGTTTAGCCTGGTGAGTGGGACATCAGTGTGCCTGACTATAGAGTCACCTATGACTAGTGTGTTAGGTACGTTGTTTTGCTTAATTGGCTGTGGTTGAGTGGCACACTGAGTCTGTGGGCTATGTGTCATTTGGGTTGTGTTGGGGGGTGGAGGTTGCTTGCATTTCTGCTTTGGAGGTCTCTGTTGCTTGAGCAGATTATTATTGAGAACATCCGCAAATG
The DNA here is from genome assembly GCF_019279795.1 of Protopterus annectens. Classification (NCBI taxonomy): domain Eukaryota; kingdom Metazoa; phylum Chordata; order Ceratodontiformes; family Protopteridae; genus Protopterus; species Protopterus annectens. The sequence continues at coordinate 985,902,215 of NC_056727.1, forward strand.
TTTTTGTGTTTCTATGTGTGGATTTTGGTGTTGTAGATTTAGTGAGACTATGTGATGAGTCTGGTGTGGTGCAAGTGTTTACCTTCTCCTCTTGACTGTCAAGTTCAGTCTTGATTGGAGAGAACTTTACCTCCAGTTTGGCTAGATAAGTGCATCTCTCACAGGTTGTAGTGTTGGGTGTTAGGAGGAGAGGGTTGTCTGTGTACATGAGGCAATTTCTACATTGCCCCAAGATGCCAAGATTCATCAGAGAGACATGAGAGAACACTGGGAGCTGACCCTTGGACATGCCTGAATAAAAAATATTTTCCTCTAGGTAAGTGAGGAAAGTGAGTACAAGAGCTGTTTTTCTCTAAGCAAGTGAGGAAAGTAAGTACCAAAACTGTTTTCCTCTAGGTAATGAGGAAGGTTGAGTGCTGTAATAATTAGTAGGTTGTTTAGTGCTTACAAGCTCTGAACAAGTGCTGATCATGAATAAGCAAATTCAAGTGCTAAAACTAAGAATCTGTATCTGGACTAAACTAGTTACAGAAAAGGGGGGAAACAAGTGCAAATGCGGGCTTTTAAATCAGAAAGTTGAGAGAGATGGAAAAACTGCCCAAGCGGCCAATAACTACAATTTCTGGGCCAGAACCACTCCTTATGTGGTAGATAGGTTACCTAGTGCTTACCACTTTCACTGATAAGCTAGAAGGCTTCCCTCCAACACAGAAAGCTTGGTGGGGGGGGGGGGCACAGAAGCTTACATACAGTCCTGGATACAGCAAATCTGTATCTGGACTACACTAGTTACAGGAAAGGTATATATATATATATATATATATATATATATATATATATATATATATATATATATATACAGAAAAGTAGCTAAAACAGCAGTAAAAACAATTCAAATGCAGTGCAAGTTAGCACACTTGATTATGTAGCAATGTTAGACATAACAGTTTAAAAAAAGCAATCAAATTAAAAATGACTAAAAACAAGTGCAGAAGAAGTCTATTAGGTAGAATGAGGTAAAGAGATGGGACTGGGGCGAGTGTCCCAGATCAAATCTACACTTGGGGGCGGGCAACTGCAAAAGCCTCCAAATCTGAACAGGAATAGGATGGGTATGGGAAAGCCAACACCTTCAGCAGAGATCTGAAAAACTATACAGTGAAGCAAAAATAACAGTGCACAACTCTGAAGTGAGCCAGCAATGATATAAAATTAGTCAAACAATTACCAGTACACAACTCTGAAGTGCCAGAAAAATATACTCAGCTCTGTATATCTCCAGATAGTTTGAAGAGCACTCTGTCAGGACACAGGAAGGCTCCAGCAATGATATATGATATATGATATACCTCAATTAGCATCCTAAAGTGATGTATCTTTTTTGCACACTTGATCTGTGTTGCTTAAATGTTAATTAGCTGTACCATTTCACATTTATGTCATTCAGGTCACAGTGTCAGCAAGAGGTTCACTCTACATGATGATAGAATGTTATTGTTAGCAAAGACTTACACCTTATCTTCTGTTAACAAAGACTTAAAATTTATTTTCATTTACTGCTGCTAATGGTACATCATTTAGCCCAGGTCATTAATTTGCTTGTGTGACATGGTTGGTTGATGATATTATGAAGCTTTTCTTAATATCATCAGCATAGCAGAAAGGAAAACTGCTATTGTTGATATCAAGTAAAAGGAATATGTGTTAAACAGATACAGGCCTACAATGGAGCCTTAGTATACCCGCGGTAGCAATGTATTCCAAAATCCTAAAGCAGAGCCTTGGTGTACCATGTCATGTTTCTCCAGAAGTTTGATTTATTGTAATGTCACATACAACACTGCCTACTTTTCAGTCAGTTTGTTTCACACTGCATTTAAAACTCATAATTGCTTATTTTAATTGAGCAGTATGATATCTCACACTGTGCCAAAAGTCAGTTTAGTGCTAAGGGAATTTTCGTAATAGGGCAATAAAGTATGTCATTGTCACAGTTTCCAGAGATTCCTTTTAATAATGAAAGCTTTCTAAATGCCATTCAATGCCTGATGCAGTATGCATTGTACAAACAGTATTTCACATAGGTGATAGTGCTGTGATCTCAGAAGCATAACTGTCCTAGCAAGTAATAGTTATTACATGTTTCTACTTTCTACATATGTTGAGGTCTTAAGATCTTAAGATTTGCTCTACATGACAGAAGGGGATTTGGGGACAAGTCAAAGCTCCTTGTATGTGTCAAATCAACATTTAGTAATATTCTAAAGTTAATGATCCCTTAAAGAAAACAGTGCTGCAAGGGCATCTGTCATGATAAACCATACCTCGAAGAAGCACAAGTCATACATCTGTTCTTGATTCCATGTTGCCCTATTTAACACAGCAGCCATGATGTTATAATTCACAAGATTATGTCACTACAATAGATGCATTAAATCAGAAATGCCACCAACCTACATGCCTCAAAGGAAGAATTCGTCAAACAGGATGTAGTTACTTCCCAAAATGTCTGACAAACGTTAATCACATTCAGTGACAAGTACTCTCTCTCTTCCCTAACAACTTGTGAGTAAAACATAAAGAATTGCTATATTTCCATTGTCAGGCATTTTTGTTTCTTATTTATTTATTTATTTATTTATTTATTGTTATCTGCTTGTAATGGTGACAATGGGCTGTCCTAGTCACTAACATTTAGAGAAGAAAAGGTAAAGAGAAGTTGTATGTTGGGGTCACTTAGCTATTGCAGATAGTTGGTAAATAGATACCCTGCAATGATGTGCCTTAGTTTTTATTATGTCTAGTCTGGAGAAAGAATAAATAAGAAAGTGTGTGTGTGTGTGTGGGGTCACATCTCCTACAGAAGTGTTTTTGTTTTGCTGGCTGCAATTTTGCAAGACACGCTACAGAAGTTGGTTTCTGGCACCATGTTCTTAGATCTGTAATGCTTGAGGGTGCACAATTAAATAAATAATGATTTTAGTGAAAAGTAATATAATTGATCATAACTGCAAACCTAAAACAATATATTTTCTAGTATTAACATTAGATGATGGAGATAGTTAAGTAATAAAAAATTAGAGCATAGGGACACTGCCCCCCTCCAACACTTGAACAAATTCTGTTCTTAAAAATTGTTTTGTCAAGGAATGGGATACTTTGATAAAAAGTGTATGTTATTCCAGTGATTGTACCAGATCCTTTTCACATGATAATTATGTTAAATAGCAGCATGTATTTTATACCCCTTTCTAAAGGATCTTCAATAAGAAGAACATATATTTCTGCAGCTCATTTCCGTCCTTATTCCTGATCCACTGATCGTCTATTGCAGATATATTTTCACCATGCAAAACCCCACAATACACCAGTTTTCTGTATTTAGTAAAAAGTACATAAGCCTTCTGTAATATTATTAACACAGGTAAATATTTTTCTTAACCCCACTATGACAAAACTAATAACATGCAGAAATGTCTGGCATCTGTTTCACAAATTCATCCCTGGTTTGGCACCTATGTCTCTAATTTACACAGGCAGCCTGTAAATTGTTCATCTCCAGGCCCCTGCTTGTAAATGTTTCCCAAACTTCTGCTTACACGAGGGGACCAAAACGTGGCAGAGATTTGGGATGCAAAGCTAGGCTTAAAAAGGCCCTTATGGTCATCACCCTACTAGACATATAGGAAGCTAGAAACCTAGGAACAACCATCTAAACATTAATAAGGAGCATTGCTGTTGATCATTTGACCTGTTGTTACATTTTAAAATATCGTTTATATAAAATCATATTTAGGTGTTATCAACATCTTAGTGCACTGGAACTTGTAGTGTTACAACTGCTGTGTTTTATTGTGAGGTTGCAGAACATGCACAAGCAGGAAGAGGGGACAGCTGAGTTTCAATGTGTTTACACATTTCCCTTTTCTTTTAGATTGAGTGACCATAGCTGTAATATATAGGCAGTGTGACAGGGGTCAGATTTGGGGGTGAAGAGGGCACAGGTAACCTGCAAAAACTGTTCTTTTCTGCTATTTTCAATGTTCTGTGCAACAGTTTAACATGATTTTATTTAGTTTAGATGTGTTGCACCTTGTCTAAGGGAAACTTGATATTTCATTGTAAATTCCATTAACAAACAGAACTGAATACCTATTTGTCTTTATTGATAACTTCATGCCTTTTTTAATGTGGTTTATTTTTTGAGCACAGGCTGCACCTTTTCCTTGTGCCATTCACAGTATACTGCATCCTTTGTTTATTTCATGTCTGTTACTATCATAAGAGCACAATATCTGACAATGGAGAATGGACCTTTTTGAATTCTTTGCTTTTTTTTTCCTTTTCCTCTACTTGCAGGCGTTGAGGGGCACCAGACTGCAGAATGGCACCAGGTACAAATGAACAAGCTACAGCTCTGGTTATTATGCCCTTTTCTTAACAGCAATGCATACTTCTCAACTTTCCAGATTTTCCCAGAATGTCCAGATTTTTGCTTCATAACTTTTGTCTGTGCCTCATAAAATTTGTGGTTTTCTGACAAACCACTGAGGATTGAAGTCACTAGATAATGACATACATTTGAGTTTCAGACTTCATCTCCTTCAGAAAATGCAGTCTAACACAAATCCTGTTTTTCTATCAATGTTCTACGTTATAAGAGCAATATTTAAAATATGTTCCTATTTTAAGGCCTTTGTTGCCCCATAGTTTTAGCTTTGTACAGATTTCTTACACTAAGAGGTTGAGAATTATGCAAGAATGTAATTAGCAAATTAATGAATAAATAAATCTATTTTACTTACAGCTGAGCTACAGAAAAGTATAGTGTTGCATACATGCTACCACACCTCTCATAGCATCTGTAGGAGCATAGCCAGCCTTAGACATAGGCCATCTAGGCGGCTGCCTACGGCACCGCTCTAGTAGGGATGCTTTTCCAGTATTTATTTGGTGTACGTAGAACAGGATAGGGTCACTGGGTGGTGTGGTGGAGGGGGGCGCTGTGGAGCCCTTCTGCCTAGGGCACCAGCTAACCTAAGGCCGCTCCTGTGTAGGAGGGGTCACCTTTGTAGTACTCTCGATATATTGTTGTCTGCCAATGTGTTACACAGTGTTATAATGCAAGCCCTAGGATTCAGAAATGCATAACTCACAGGACAGTCCTTCTCTCAGCATTTCTTCACAGTTGATTATGCCTGTGAAATGAAGGCACTAGCCTATACTGTGACTGAGGTCTCACTGGTAAAAGCTGAATGCGATTGCATCAGTCCAACAACACAGCTAATGTATATTAGCCATGTGCCCTTCCCCCTAAATTTTACTTGTAATGGAACAGTACGGTAGAGCAGTACAAACAACTCACTCTACGGCATTATTGGGACAGCAAAGCAAAAATGTGTATTGTCCTATGACAGCCTGCACCCATTTACTCCCATGGTAGTAGCATGGCTGTCAGACTGCAGTGGTTAAGTACTGTAAAGCCTTCCATGTGTCTATCCGTCTGTTTGTCTTTGTGCATGTGTGTGTGTGTGTGTGTGTGTGTGTGTGTGTGTGTGTGTGTGTGTGTGTGTGTGTGTGTGTGTGTGTGTGTGTGTGTTCACATGCAGGTATGTGTATATTTGAAGGTGCTTATGCAGCTGCATTGCATGCACAGGTAGTTGGAACGCTATTGAGGTTAGGTCTAGCAGCATGGTTTTTGATTCAGAGGCATGGTAATGAGCCATAAATTTGATATTACTCATAGCAGCTTTATCATGTCTGTGAATTGCAGATTATCACAATTGTGGTATTGTGCACTATGGCACTACTCAAATAGCCCTGACAAGGATAATTTTTCTGAATCCTGGCTCGCTTTTGCAGCAAAATCACAAGTTATTTTCACCATCATAAAATAGTCTTTGCAGCTGTCTTCCTGGTAAAACGTGCAAGTGTTGGGAGGTGATGTTTAATGTACTGTTGTACTTTTGTTAGAAAATGCACTGCACATTGTAGCAGTATCTGATTCACAGAACAGCTGTAGCATTACCTTACCTATGACATCCACTAGACTAACTGTGCTGTTGTACTACCCATGAGACCACTAGGTGTTGCTGTAGTACAGTACCTTTACACTGCAGTGTGTTACTAACTTAGCCAATCATAAGAAAGACATCATATTGAGTAAGCTGACCATACTAGTTTAAGGGAAGAGGTATTGCTGTTCCTAGATGCACTGCAACGGAGAGTTATAATACATTATTATACATCCCTCTCGATCATATTAATTACATGGTACCTCACTTCTGCTATCACAGTGCCTGTCATGCTCATTAAAACACTATTTTGAATACAGCATCTCAAAATATTTTTATCTTCTATGGCAGTATATGCTTGCATGTATCTACTGAAATTTGCAATACCAGTAACCCTGTGGGTGTTGATCTGCCACTGCAAATCCATTTCACATGCACAGCAAAATGCAAAATATGTTTCATTTGTCACTAGAAGCCTGCCATAGAGGTTGGTATAATGGTTAAAGTGTTTACCTCACAAGCACAAGGTACATGATTTAATTCTCAGAAAAGGGAAACCGGCTAGGTTTAAAATGGCCCACAAGGGAAATTAGCCAAGAATTTGACTATGAACCTATACAGAGTGTAGGAGTAGGGTTCCCTCACTTTGGATATAGAATTGTTGTAGCAATCCAGCTCAACAACTTATAACATGGTATTCTAAACTGTGAAGTGTCTCTTCAATTAGCATAGTATTTTAAATAATGCACAGGCATCAAATGGTGGAGTGTAAGAATATAATCATTGTTTTATTGTGCAGTATTGCTGCTATGTCAGTAATAACTCAAGGAGGAGGCATCTGACAAAGTATATCAAATGCATAACCACAAGTTATGAGCTAATTATCAATGTGGTTTACTCTTCTGCTGCTGAGTGTATTGATATAATATCTTTTAATCATACTAATCCCTGTTTAATCAAATTATTAGAAGATGCTTTAGCGTCCTTTCATTCCTGAGTACCCAGAAGGGAAATATCAAGTGCTTTTGTTTAACCACCAGATCTGTTCCCTTTAGCTAAGTTCTACATAAACATATACCATGGTCCAAAAAGAGGAGTAGTCCTGTAAATAATCTACTATAATTCCATGGTGATACATCATTATCATCATCTTCTCAATTCTACAGCACTTCCTCTGTTTCCCACCATAATACATCACCCCCATGTCGTTTCTTCTTCCTTTTACAGAACACAAACATCTTGCAAGCCAAACCCAGTTTAGAATTCTATTCTAGCCTTTATCTTTCTCTTTGCTCATCAGGATCCTAAATTTATTTTCTACTGTCTGCCTTCTTCCTGAAAAAAATATATTCCAATTCCCTTCAGGAATCAGCAAATGTATCACCTCCAAAAGCAGATTCCTTACTTCCTGCAAGCTTGCCTTAGGAGGGACATAAATGCCCATTAAAACTAAGTTATTACCTTTGTAGTTCCTCTAATACCCTTCTAAGAAGACACTCTCTTCTTCTAATATGTCTTCTTCTTCCAGGGCTAATAATTTGTCCTGTAGAAGCAGTACTGCTCAACTGCAAGAACCACCATAACTACATATGGCAATCGTTTTGAATCCCTTTCTGGCTAATTTTATATCTGTTTTGTGTCAGATGTGTCTCCCACAGGAATACCACTCTGACATCTATTATTTTCACTATCTCTCTTCATTGGATTTGAAAGTCCATTAACATTCTAAGTTAGACTACGGATTACCTCCCATCCAAAACCTCAACCTTGTGCATCAATGTCTGCTGGAGTCAACATTAGTCTGAAGGATAATTATTTATCACACTACTCCTTAAAACCCAAGTATTGCTTCAATTCTTCCCTCATATATATCTTGAAATGTTCACCCAACCAGTCCTTTAATTGTCCTTGTTTTGACCTTCTACCCCCCCCCATTGCTCATCTTCTTCCTCTACACTGACAAACAGCATCTTTGTTTTGCCTGCTACGATCCATCCCTAATAGACAAGCACAAAAACAATATTTACGAACATAAGTATTTGTAACGATTTACGCTGTCACACTTCCAAGGTGTGGCTCAATACTCCATTGGGTACTGGACCTGAAGTCTTCTTGTCCAACCTTAAGGGTGAGAGCACAAAGAAACAAAATGTATTTACTTTGAAATAGGCCAGGACTGGTCACCGACTCTGCTCCCTTCCTCATCACCATGTCCCTGATAGATGTCACTTATTCCCTCTTCCTTCATGTTTCACTGATAACCATAAGCAGAAGTCTTTATTCATGTATAGGTTACTGTTACCCGGAGCAAAATCTACTTTTCAACAATAAGTATTTCATTCCACCTGAGTTAATTGGCCATAATATCCCACTTATGCTTTTCTCATTTTTATTCATGTAAACAATGATACTATCAATTATCCATCTATTCATATAATAGTTAGTGGAAATATGTACATTCCATAATTAAATGCCAGTTCCCATAGCTACAGCCAATTTAACATTGTAAGCTCCCCGACCAGTTCTGACTATCCTTCATGCAGTTCATTCAAAGGGTATGTTTAACAGAACTGCTTATTCTGTAACGCCTTTTAGTACATGTCTCAAAGATGTTATTTGCATATTACTTACTCACCACTACTTCACAAATGAGTACAAGACTGATTTCAGCCCTTCTCCTCAATGACTTAAGAACATTCTTGCCAGCTACTCAAACTATCCTCCTTAACCACTGAACAAACAATATCTGTCAACACTCCTTCTCAGGGCCACACATCTGCTTGCACAGACATCTGTTAGCAACTATTTCTGCCATTCAACTCCCAAGAATTTTAAATAACCATGCATCTCCAAGATGAGATATAGGCAATCCCTCTCTTTTATTTCAATAACTTTACAGGAATTGTGAACAAATTATTCAACAGTAACCATGATGTATCTAATGTAATAAGTAACCAAAAGGAAAAAGGGCAAAAGCACATCTCCAACCCAAATGTCCTCCAAGAAGCACCTTTAGCACATCTTCTAATATTAAATTAGTAATCTCATATCAGAACTCCTTCATTGCATGTTTCCCAGTAGAAAGGAATGTCCACTTACCAGAATGAGTTTTACCTCTGCTGATGTTCTGCTGGCTCCAGTACCCCTCACCCGCTGTCTGCTTTGGATTATCTTCACTCAGGGTTTAGTAGCTTGTACTTTTACATCATGAAAAGATATTGTGATGATCTCAGAATGTGCAGCTTATCTCTATTAGGGTGCTGCTGCCTCTTGTGTGTGTGTTTGTGTGTGTGTGTGTGTGTGTGTGTGTGTGTGTGTGTGTGTGTGTGTGTGTGTGTGTGTGTGTGTGTGTGTGTGTGTGTGTGTGTGTGTGTGTGTGTGTGTGTGTGTGTGTGTGTGTGTGTGTGTGTGTGTGTGTGTGTGTGTGTGTGCATGTGTGTGCGTGGTTGTCTGCATGTGCATGTGTCTGTGTGTGTTTGTGTGTGTGTGTTTATATGAGTGTATGTGAGAGAGAAGTGTGTGTGTGTGTGTGTGTGTGTGTGTGTGCGTGTGTGTGTGTGTGTGTGTGTGTGTGTGTGTGTGTGTGTGTGTGTGTGTGTGTGTGTGAGAGAGAGTGTGTGTGTGTGTGTGTGTGTGTGTGTGTGTGTGTGTGTGTGTGTGTGTGTGTGTGTGTGTGTGCATGTGTGTGTGTGTGTGTGAGAGAGTGTGTGTGTGTGTGTGTGTGTGTGTGTGTGTGTGTGTGTGTGTGTGTGTGTGAGTGTGTGAGTGTGTGTGTGTGTGAATGTGTGCGTGTGTGAGTGTGTGCGGGTGTGCATGAGCATGTGTGTGTGTGTGTGTGTGTGTGTGTGTGTGTGTGCGCGCGCATGCACGTGTGTGTGTGCATGTGTGCGTGTGTGTCTCTCTCTGTTTAAAGGCAGTGTACTGCTTCTACTGCTTTTAGTGCCTTTTGTGTTTATCAGATAACTTCACAACAACATGCAGATGTATTTTTATTGCAACAGGTTGGAGGATATGAAACACATATCCCTTAGTTTATGAGCAGGGTTAAAAGCTGAAGTGCTCTTCCTGGTCACTGTAGAGAAGTCCAGATCTACAAAAATATGCCTGTATCTACACAAGATTGGTTTCCATACTTGTTCAAGGATTTTTTTCTTTCAGGATGGGTCTTGCATTTTTAGCTGACATTTCCAAGGATCCAAACCACTGTGTGTATCCGTTCAGTTTGGAGATCCTGTCCTCAGGAATGGTGATCAATGCAATTTCTTAATAAACCTATGACAGTCATTCTCTTCCAGGGATTCTGAGATACCAGTAATTCTAATGTTCTTCTCCGTGATCCACCTTCTTGATCTGTAAGGTCAGAGTTTATCAGATCTAATTTCACCTCTGCTGCTTTTTTTTCTGACCTTCAGTTTGACAGTTTCCTGGATAACATTTTGGATTAAGTCAGAGTGTTCCTTGACTACTTCTGAGTTAGTCTTGCTTAGTTCTAAAAAAATACATCTTTTAGCATTATTTCCCTTTCTTCCTACTCTGCCTTTTTCTCTAGCTGGGTAATCTCTATCAAGCTGTCCATCTCAATTAACTTTTCCTTTTTTTTCCAAGACTGAAAGGCTCTCTTTTGGATTTTCTTCTTTCACGATTCCAGGAACCCTTGGTATTTTTATGTATAGTGACTTTGACACTATTTCAGCCGGCTTTACTAGTTTTCTGATTGAGTCGGGGCAGAATGACTGCCAATAGCACCTTACTCAATCTGTGCCATACCTAAAGTCCCCCAGAGCTGCTAGCATTTCAAGCACGCAGACAATCAAGGTGAGAATACACTGATTTGGGTCTCTCTCTGTTGAATTCATGGACTGCATATTCATTACAAAAATCTATGTTTCTTGTCGGAAACAGAGCACAGAACTTCAATGCTGAATGCATTTTTAGATAACTTTTTAAAATGTAATCATTACTAATCTCACCCATGACTGGCTTGAACACATAAGGATGTCTGTTGACATCAAAGACCATAGTTATAGCAGAACTGAATTTGTGATGTTATATACAAAAGAAAAAACACAAGCACATGGGCATGAGGCAACAAAGGGCAAGACAAATGAGTAGCAGTGCCCACTGTCTTTATGAAATAGCTACCTAGAGGTAGTGTTTTTGGGAGAAAAATATCAAAATGTTGTAACAATTTCAGAATCATGGTAGAGTTACATGGTCTTATAATATGTAAGAAATCAGTTCCATTTCACTCTATTACTTATAAGCTGGTTAGCAACAAAATATGTCTTTCATATTAGTTAACACTTCACAACCACAGATGTTCTTCCATTATAACATTTCTTAACATAATGAGCAGCAGAAAAGCAATTCTGACTTATTTAATATTAATATAAACTATGCATTTGAAAAGGATTAAGCAAGCCATTTTGGTCTGTTTTGTGGAACTCACACACACACACACACACACACACACACACACACACACACACACACACACACACCCACACACACACACACACACACACACACACACACACACACACACACACACACACACACGCACACACACACGCACACACATTCAAAGGTATTTAACACATTCATCCTTAAAAGGAGATGTTTTCATAGCATGCCAAACACAAATATTCAATAATCTGTGAATTAAAACTCCTTGGTGGTCTCTGGTCCTAAATTTTGAAGTATTGATATAAAAATATGGAGGTAATGTCTGCTCCTGTGGGTAATGCATTTGCAACTGGCAGACAGATTGTTTTGCCCAGTTATAATGCACACTTTTGTATAATATTTATTTTTTTATTGTATAATTAACAATATAGCCAAGTTAATCAAAAATGAGGGCTTTGAATATTAATAGGGCTTTAGACTGATAATACTACAAAGGTATTCATATAGCCCATTTAATAGATAATTATTTCATAAATCACCATATGATCCAGTGATTGTTTTCATCTACATTATTAGCACTGCTTTCTAGAAGTAAAAAATGTATTATGTTATTATTTCTGGTACAGAATTCCATTATTTGGCCATTAGTAATTGAAAGGTACCAATTCCATGTTTTGCAAATGATCTAAAAAAATAACTCTTCCAGGTCAGCATTTATTTCTGGAGCTGGCTCACTGAGTCAAATGTTTGATAAATGTATTATTTTTGGGTGAAAGAAATGATGGAGTCTGTATGAGATACCAAAGTCTTTCTTTAAAATGCCTGATGCTAAGTGGAACAATGAATAAAAATTATTTTGTTTGGATACTAAATCACTCTATACCTGTATAGCACACAATGTTGGGTTATGTGCATGTACGTTCTATGTTAGAGTTATTGAAGTCTACTTGAGTAAAATAAAAACAAAAAGTCACACTTCTTAGTGCCAAAATAATTTATTAAAGCATCCAGTTACTAAAAACAAACCGATTTCATTCATCAAGGTAAGCCACAGTGGGGTGTCCGAGGCTCTCCTAGCTATCTTGCAGTATATAGGATATGACTCTTGCCCATGAAAATCCAATACAAGTGGCACAATCAAGATCTTTGTGAGCTGAGAAGGCAGGGCCAGAGGTTAGAATGTAAATGAAATGAATATTTTTCTTAAGGACAACCTTATTTTGGAGGACAGTATTCATTCTACAATTTGGTGATCTCAAAAAAGAAAGAACTCCACATTATCACTCCTTCTAACACAGCAACTACAGAACATCAGAAGAACATACTGTTTATAAGTCTAAGTGGTTAGTACTTTGTTGGAAAAAAAGAGCAATGAACTGTTTTGTTTTTTTTTTTGAGGATAAGAACGACAAAATTAGCTGTAATATGCTCAAACAAAATGTAAATAACATAACCATGGCACATTTTCTGCTCTTGAATGCTCCTGACCGTCTCTAGTTAAACTTTTCCCATTTTTCACTATGGATAGGCCAAGAAAGAGGCTTCATCTTAACATTCTGCTGCAACTAGACCAGATTCTGGGCCTACTGTGCTCATTTCATCTTGCATAGAAATTCCAGTTGCACTTCTAGTCCAGATTGCAAGTTCTTCCTTAAGTGAATCAAAACTCCTTAGTGGTCTCTGGTCTTGGATTTTGCAGCATTAATATGAAATATGGAGGCAATGTCTGATCCTGTTGTTACTGCTGAATGTTCAGCTGGCAGACTGATTGACATGCTAATCAAAATTAGTATTTTTGTATAATAATTAGGCTTTTTATATAATTAACAATATTGCTAAGATCATCAAAAGTATGGGTTTTGACTTCAGGCATTTTCTAATTTCTTTGGACTATGACTGTGCTGTCCCTTTGATCTACCAGTGTTCACTCTGGTTTTGAGCCTTTCCAAACTCTTCGGGTTTACCTTTGTCTGACCGATTCTTTCTACTTCTAGTACCTAAAATTATCATTGTGCTATAATCCTTCCCTTTATTAGCTTTATATTTGTATTGATGTTTCTGTATGTACTATGTATATTTGTGTCCATTTCTGTTATTGTCATGGATATAGTTCATGGCTGATAATGGGAGCAGAATACTTATCCAGTTAACAAAACAACAGACAAATAAATAATGACCTTTTGGTGGCACAAGATAAAAGGTTGTCACCTATCATTCTTTTCTTTAGCCTGTGGCAGATTTGACATCACTGACCACAGAATCCTTATCACTTTTCTGCAGGTTTGCTGTGGTCTTAGATCCAGACTCATTGAGTGGTTCAGCTCTTACCCCTCATGACACTCTCTATAAGTTGTATCAGCGATCCATTATTTTTAGTCAGTTTTACTACCAGTGGTCCAGTCTGAAGTGAACATGGCTGCAATTTGTCATTCACATTTGGATAAGTTGCTGTTTGGCATAGCAAATCACTGAAAGGATCTTTTTATTACAACCCACTGGCAGAGATACATTTTTATTTTTGCATTATCCCTTTTTACTGCTACTGCTGCTGTGAGATCATGGGGATAGTGTATATAAGTAAGTGGGGGTCAGTGGGTGAAGAGGGTATCCTATGCAATTTATTATTTATTTTTTTTGTGCTTGGAAGACACTTCTTTTGAGTGTGTGCTCATCCTGTTGCAGATTCATCTGGACATAACTTATGACTCAATACTGGCACCCATCTAGGAATCTTTTGATTTCTGCAGTTCTAGAAGGTTTGATTTTTTTTTGGCATACTTGTTGTACAAAATTTAAATGGTCCAACCTTGAGATTTCATCATAGAATGAGGCACATAAAATCACAGCTATGCTAATGATATCTATACGAGTTACCCATTCTGGTATATTTCTTGGATACCATCCTTTACTGAATGGATTGCAGTTGCTTTAGTTTAAATCCATCAAAGTCAGAGCACTGGTACATGCAGCACTGTGTAACAGATTCCAAATTGTATTTTTCTATAATAGAAATATGTGTCCGATTAGAAATTTGAGAATAACTATGTTCCATATATAACTGTCAGCAAACCATCTAGATTCATACTGCATAACTTAGATGCAATGACTTTGTAAGTTTCAGTCCCTGTAATGTTACTGCTCACATTAAGAGTACTGTATCATGAAACCTGCATTATGTTAATAGACATATTACAGGATACACTACATTGTAAGATTTTCCTGAACAATTTAGTATGAATTTTTTACTATTAGAGACTATGCAAAAACAGTGCTACCTGAGCTATGTCTTTCAATGTTTCTAACATGACACTTTCAGAAGTTCTCTAACAATAAATGTGAAAGTTAAGCATTTTTACTTTTGCAGAGCCCCATCATCACAAATAAAATATTCTACACTTTGCATTAATTCTATTCTGCAGCAAAATGTCAAGGCCATATCTTTCTCCTCTTGAGATATTGAGCTCTGAAATGCTTGATCTCCTATTTTATTAGAGTCAGAAGGTATTTTGCAAATATACCATCACCATCATAGACTTTCATGAAGTCATCTGGACTTCAGCACTCCAGAACTCACAACAGAAATAGGTGATGGAAAATCCTGAGAATTTTATGGGAAACTGGCTCAATGTGGATATGCAGCTATATGCAGACTTATTTCATTTATGATATTTATCCAAAATCTGATATGCATCCACCATGTAGTGACATCACTGTGAACTCCAAAACAGTATATTATAAGCAAGACCTAAATCCCTGGAGGCTTTACCCTCCACAATCCAAATGCCCACCTGGGAAATAACCACATCTGCTAAACAGTACCATATAGTTTTTGCATGAGGTATGATATTGTACATCTCTGATCATTAACAGATCTACAAAAACATTATTTTGTCATGTATGAAAGCCCAGCTTTGAATTCTAGCAAAAGCTCCTATGATCCTACATATGTTTGCCAGTGTTCAGACATTAAAATAAAAAACAATGAAGCCACGTTTTATAAAATCAGACTCTGTCATAAGTTCTAGGTTTTATAAGATAGTAAGACATGCTCCACGTCCTTCCAAAACAGATGCAACTTATCCTGAGACATGCTCCACGTCCTTCCAAAACAGATGCAACTTATCCTGAGACATGCTCCACGTCCTTCCAAAACAGATGCAACTTATCCTGAGACATGCTCCACGTCCTTCCAAAACAGATGCAACTTATCCTGAGACATGCTCCATGTCCTTCCAAAACAGATGCAACTTATCCTGAGACATGCTCCACGTCCTTCCAAAACAGATGCAACTTATCCTGAGACATGCTCCACGTCCTTCCAAAACAGATGCAACTTATCCTGAGACATGCTCCACGTCCTTCCAAAACAGATGCAACTTATCCTGAGACATGCTCCACGTCCTTCCAAAACAGAAGCAACTTAGCCTGAGACATTGTGGTCTTTCAGTTAGAATAGTTCTTTAGTGGATAGAGGGCTACATTCCATCACTTGATAAGTGAAGGAATTGTGACATGGCTAAGACAATGATATTGTTTGCGTAATTGGGAAAACCAAATTGTGCATATTTCAATAAACAGAAAGTTACACATTTGCTTCATGCTAGGTATTTTTCCTTATGAGATCATTTTTGCACAAGAAGATTATTTTCCCTGCAGAAACAAGTATAACTTGCCATACCTCATGTCTTCTCAACATTTATAGATTGTATCTCTCAATGTGTGTCAAAAACATAATCACTAGTCAGGCATTTCTCAACATTTATAGATTGTATCTCTCAATGTGTGTCAAAAACATAATCACTAGTCAGGCATTCTTTGCCATGTCATGAGATAATGTTGTTATTCCAACACTGCATACATTTTGTAAAGACTTCCTGATGGAGCATAGCTCTGTCAGAATTTACCCTTTTACCAAGACATGTTGTAGCCTTATTCCTTAAGATTAATACTCTAGAAGTAGCTTAACTTTTAATAACTCCAAGATTCATTCCAGACATAGGTTCATAGGTTCATACTAGGCTATCTGCCCTGGGGCAGTTATAAGCCTAGCCCGATTCTGTATGGCTTACGCCACCCCTGGTATACTGTGCCCTTTTTAAGGTTTAGTTTACTGTGCCTCTGTCTAATAGTGACACGGGAGTAATCCCTGGGACAAACCTACGATCCCCCATCCACCTATCGAGATTCTTCTCTCAATGTGTCAAAGAGATTCAGTGAGGTGCTCTGCCTCCCATGAACTGGAATTCTATTCCAGAGCGAAGGGAGCCTCTGTGTTATGAACCTGTCCCTCCAGCAAGTTCTATTTATTTCTGTGCTGAGGTTCAAAACATAATCCCTAGTGTGGCTCTAAGGGATTTAGATTTACTGAGGTGGAGCA
>NC_056727.1:985924011-985966511 GCF_019279795.1 Protopterus annectens
CGTTCTTAAAAACAAAATGGCACGCCTGTGAGGTTTTTGGGTTTTAGACAGTGCTGTTACACATTGTACATATATCTTCAACTGCTTTTTAGATATTTATTATTGTAACTACTTTTTAACAACACAATAATATATTTATATTTACTTAAACCATCTAACAAATTCTCTTAGTTTTAACATTGTTAAACATTTTTTTATGTTTTTTAATACAATTCCATTTTTATTGTAGTGACATTCTTTTATTTAACTCTGATTTTGGTTGTGGCACTGTCTTATTCAATTCAACTTTTTAACATACTATTTTCCAGCGATACCCTTGGCTTGGAGATGTTTTCTAATTGTATTCTCCTTTAATTGTATCACTCAGTTGTTATATCGAATTGCAACACTTAACTAATTAAGCAATTTAGTGATTTAGAAATCACTATTTAATGTGGCCATTTGTCATTTTTAAAATTAACTTGAGGAAGCTCAGCATTAAGCTGAGCGAAAGCGCTTGTTACATCATTTTGTCCATTTGATGTGAATAAAGATCTCTACTTGGATTACCTTCACTCTACTTTCCTTTTTTTGGCTACCAGGTCACTGCACTTGGACTAGTTGGGTTTGCCACTCTGCCTGGATTTTTGTGTTTCTCTGTCACGCTTTGGATTTTTTCATTGTTTGGACTGTGTGCTTTTTCTATGGCCGAGGAGGCAGAACCCACCAACTACGCTGACACTCCCCAGCTGCTGCGTGATGACCAAGAAGACGGTCCAGTCACATGCACTGAATTCAACCAGGTTCTTTCTTTACTCACCCAGCTAACTAGTTTGTTAAAAAATAACATGAACTCTGACATTACGTTAGCTGGGAACCAACAACAAGGCTTCCTACCAAAAAGGAAGCCCCCAGCGGTTCCGACAACAAGTTACACTAACAGCTTGAGTGTTTCTTTCTCAGATGCATTAAACAAAACCAACGGGCAATTGAATGGGGAACACGGTGTAAATTCACGCACCACAAACAACAATGGAGCCGAAAGGCAACCTAGAGACTTTAATTTTAATGCCTGGGCAGGTCAGCAGTTCATTTTTAACAAAGGTACTGTTGCAGTTAATAACAGCAATAATGCTGAGCTTAATTTCAATGAACTTAAAGATAAACTGTATGCCTATAAAAGCAACCAGCTCGAGATTAATTATCTGAAGGAATGTGTGTCTGTGCAACGGGTCCCGAAAGGGTTACGTTGTTTTAAGTTTCCTAATAATGTTCAAGCAGATTCACTTTACTATAAAAAGTTATGTGACATCTTTGATAGAGCTGGCATAGACGTGTTAAAGGTGATGATTCAAGAATATGAGGCGAAGGCCGATATTCTTTTAACTGAATTAAATGTTTTAAATGATGCATTGGTAAATGACAACAATTTTGCCAAAGTTAAATTTAACTACGACAATGTTTTTGAACATGTTGACCAATATTGCATAAAAATTCTAAACCGCAAAATACGCAAGCTCGAGCGAGATTTAAATGAATACAAAGATGGAGTGGCTTATCCACTCCCTAAAAGGGCAAGATGGGGCAACAAGCAAGAAACTAACAATAACATTAATAGGAATAGAAGCAATTTTGGAGATGCACATGACAACCATTCTACATCTTATACTGAACCATTACGTAGAAGCGAAAGATTAGCTGAAAAAGGAAGGAAAAATTCCTTCCAGGATTTTCAACAACCCCCCGGCAGGACCGGGGTGAAGGGGCAGAGACAGATACCCCAAGCTTGGGGCAACAGGCACAGTTAGATAGAGTTAGTGTAGGGGCTACAGTTGAAGTTGATATATTTACACAGCAAAGTAAGTTATGTAAACTTATAAAAAATGGTAATTTTACTGTGTACAATTACACTGAAATGGAAGTCCATCAAGATGTTTTCGACCTATTTACACATGGTATGCAGTTTGTACCCTTGCGGCCCCTTAATATGGCCAAGGCCCTCTTTGACTTAAAACTTTTTGTAAGGAGCCTCAACCTTTCACTTTATTTTAAAGAACAACCTTACGTCAACAAAGGGCTTTCTAGAACCAGCACCTTTAACCCTCCCATACATTCCTCTATTAAGGTCTTTGAGGAGCTTGTTGAACATGAACTTCGATCTATACCAACCCAAAAAATTAATATAGATTCTGTTAACTGGGACCAACGGGATCACAGACTCATTAACGACCTGAAAAAAGAGAATATTAGAGTAATGAAACCTGATAAGGGGGAGGGATGGTGCTCATGTACAATACGGATTATGATGGTTACATTTTTGACATGTTGCAAGACACTAATCAGTATGAGATAGTTTCAAGAAATGAAGTTAATCTCGCTTATGCTAAAATAAATTTTACACTTACAGACCACCTACTTCAAGGAGCAATCAATGAGAAACTTTTTAACTACTTACATGTTCAAAAACCTAAAATTCAGATTATTTTCGGAATTCCTAAAATTCACAAAGGGTTAGAACCATTAAAGTTCCGGCCCATTGTATCTGGAGCAGGTGGTATAACGGAACCACTTAGCAAATTTATAGACTTTGCAACTAAACATCTTGGTAGCTCTTTACAACATGTATGTAAAGACTCTTGGGATTTCCTCAAGGGAATAGATCCCTCGTGTTGCAAACCTGAGCTCCTTCTGGTCACCATTGATATAGTTGAACTCTTCCCAAGTATTCCCCACTCGGTCGGCTTGGCTTGGTTCAATGAAGTTCTTACCACCGAAGCTGGCCTGAGTAACAACACAACCAACCTTTTGGTTGAATTTATGGAAATAGTGTTAGAGAACAACTATATATTCTTCAATGGTGAAATTTATAAACAGAGAAAAGGGGTAGCCATGGGTGCCCCCTGTGCATCCTTATACGCTAATGTCGTATTACATAGATGGGAGCAAAGGTTTATCTTTTTCTACCGGTTGGGCTCAACATCTAATACATTACAAAAGATTCTTGGATGACATTTGCATCATATGGGGGTGCACCCATGGGCAACTTCTGAATTTTATTGAGTATCTCAACTCCACCACCCATTTCATGTCCTTTACACATACTATTAGTGATATTGAACTTCACTACCTGGATGTCACACTATATAAAGACTTAGACAACTGCTCATTACAATCCAAATTGTACAGGAAACCCACATTTTCCAATTCCTATTTACACTTCAAAAGCGGCCATCCCTTTTATCAAAAGAAGGGCATTGTTAAAGGACAATTCATTAGGGCTTACAGAATGACCAGAACTCTTGGCGACTTTTTACAGGAGATCAAATTTCTAAAGTCTCTGTTCATGGAAAGAGGGTACCCTGCTTCAATGGTTAACATTTTAGCACAGGATGTCATTGATAATAGGGAAACAATTTACCCTCCACTTTTAGGTAAGGGTATTTACCCTAGTGCTATAGTCACCAGCAACAAAGAGGAGACAGTTTATGGTAGTTTCACTTACACTTATTGCCTTAACTCCATGGAGACAGAAGAAGCTATTCAAAGACATTGGCCAGTTCTCACTTTGCACGAAGAATTAAGGACGGTAATACCTACTTTTCCCAAGTTTACTAGAAAGAGAGATATTAATCTCAAAGAATTACTTGAAGGGAAATTTAACTCTTTGGCAAGCACGCAGACACCCCGAACAGGCACATTTAAATGTGGAGCTTGCAAACAATGTTTTGCTATATTCAACACCTCCAGTTTATACATCCCATCCAGGAATTTTCTTTTTAACTCTAACTGTTCCACTAACTGTGCAAGCAAAGGGGTAGTTTATTTAGGGTATTGTACTGCCTGTACTGGTTTCTACATAGGCAAAACTGAAAGGAGCCTTAGAAAAAGAATCTATGAACATTTTTATGATATTTCCAAACAGAAAGATTCTAATGCCTTTTTTAAACATTCCCTAACATGCCCCAATTATGAATTAAGGTTTTTAGTTTTAGAACAAGTGGTGCCAGACGCCAGAGGGGGTGATTGGGAGACAGCCTTGGAATACAGAGAACTTCTCTGGCAACTAAGGCTGAATGCCAATAGACCCCCAGGCATGAATGACAACATCAATATCATCAGCGTTCTTAAAAACAAAATGGCACGCCGTGAGGTTTTTGGGTTTTAGACAGTGTTATTACACATTGTACATATATCTTCAACTGCTTTTTAGATATTTATTATTGTAACTACTTTTTAACAACACAATAATATATTTATATTTACTTAAACCATCTAACAAATTCTCTTAGTTTTAACATTGTTAAACATTTTTTTTTGTTTTTTAATACAATTCCATTTTTATTGTAGTGACATTCTTTTATTTAACTCTGATTTTGGTTGTGGCACTGTCTTATTCAATTCAACTTTATAACTTACTATTTTCCAGCGATACCCTTGGCTTGGAGATGTTTTTTAATTGTATTCTCCTTTAATTGTATCATTCAGTTGTTATATCGAATTGCAACACTTAACTAATTAAGCAATTTAGTGATTTAGAAATCACTATTTAATGTGGCCATTTGTCATTTTTAAAATTAACTTGAGGAAGCTCAGCATTAAGCTGAGCGAAAGCGCTTGTTACATCGTTTTGTCCATTTGATGTGAATAAAGATCTCTACTTGGATTACCTTCACTCTACTTTCCTTTTTTGGCTACCAGGTCACTGCACTTGGACTAGTTGGGTTTGCCACTCTGCCTGGATTTTTGTGTTTTTTTTTGTGTTTCTCTGTCACGCTTTGGATTTTTTCATAATTAAGAGCAATATTGAGAAAATGTATATGATTAAAGGCGAACATTTGTAGAGTTGATGAACAAATACAAGCTTTACTGTGTAATATATCTGAATTGAAGGAGGACTCAAATCATTTTCAGCAAATAAAGCATTTTGAGAAGACTATTACTGTAAAAAAAATTAGAGAGAGACATTAATGCATATGCATATAATATTGCATATGCCATTTTTGATCCAGCTTATAAGGTCACCCAATGTAAAAATTCAAAGGAGGATGGTAAGTTTAAGGAATGAAGTTCCTTTAAGTTGTTCAACCAATCAGAAGTGAGAAATGAGTCTACGTGGAAGAATCAGCCTTACATTGTGTCTGAAGTATTAAATGTTAATCAGGAAGAGAGAATCGCTCATCAGTCGAAAATGGACAGTGAAATTTATGAATTACCACATACTCCCCCACAAATTAATACATTTCAAGATCAGGGTGCGAGACCCAAAGTTTTTATACCAAAAAGGGATGAGAGACCGCAACAGAATCTTGTCCTGAAAATGAGGGGAAGGATTCAGTCAGAATCGTCAGCAGACAATTAGAGAAATTTAACAGTAAAATTTTTAATTTGTCCAGTTTAGTTTTAACTCCAGTTCATTTAAAATTGTTAGAACATGGACTTAATTTTGTTCCAGGGAGATGGGCGGAAGTCTCTTATATGCTTTTGAACTTAAAACAGTTGGTACGTAAATTGAACTTGAAATATGTTTTGGAAAATGTAAAATTACCTAAATGTGTATATGTTAAGCCATCTGACTATAATCCAGTTTTGATGCATATGTTAAAAGTGCTCAAATCAGTGTGTTAGAGAGACATAAAGGCATTAATACTGAAGAAGAATGAAAAGCCTTTTTTAATTTAAATCTAAATGAAAAGAAAGTTTTAAAAGAATTAACTGAAAAAAAGAAATTGAGGATGATGAAAGCTGACAAGAGAGGGTAGCCTGGTATTACTGGATCAAGAAATATATGAATCTTGTATAAAGGAAATGTTGAATAATGAAGAAAATATGTGGTAGTAGAAGCAGTTGAAATTCAGAAATGCTTTAAAAGAGAATATTCCTTTTGATATGATAGCCATATATAAGGACTTCTAGATCAGGAATTTTATAAATTTTGCAAAATAGATTTTCCTATGGTTGGAATATTATTTGGGATTCCTAAAATCCATAAAGATCCTTGTCACCCCCCCCCCTTTAGACCTATTATGTCAGCACCCAAGTATATAACCAAAGGAATTTCTTTATTTACTGATGCAATTCTTAATCAGGGATCACAAGAGTCAAATTCTTTTATTAAGGATTCCTGGGATTTTTTGGACAAATTTAGGAATTTTAATTCCAGTTATAAGTACAGCCCCAAAAGGAATGGTATGTGTACCATTGATGTTTGTTCTTTGTTTATTTCTCTTCCCCATGATTTGGGAATTGAATATGTGAGAGAGAGTGTTTAAATAATTGTACCAGTTCATTTAGTACAAATATTGATTTTATTGTACATTGTTAGATGTTTTACTTTATAATAATTATTTTATTTTCTGTAGCAAGTTTTACAAACAGAAGAATGGGATTGCGATGGGGTTTCCCATAGCCACCTCTTTTGCAAAGGTAGTATTGGGTTGGTTGGAACGTGACCCTAAGGGTCATTAAGGAAAAAGTGAATATAGTGTATTATAAAAGGTAGACAATCTATTTTTGTGATTGAAGGTACTACAGAAGATTGTCTTAAGTTATTAGAATTGATTAATAATAAATCTGAATTTTGAAGTTTACTTTAGGTGAGAAAGGTAGTCAAGTGAAAGTTTTAGATGCCACTATAGAATGGAACTAAGATTTGGAATATTTTGATAGTTCTATTTATAAAAAGAACACCTTTACTAATAATTATTTACATTACAGAAGTAATCATCCCCAGTTTATGAAACATAATTTACCTAGGTGACAATTTATTAGGGCAAGCAGAATGACATCTGACGATGTGAAATTCAGAGAAGAGTTAGAATTTATTACAAACTTGTTTTTGGCTAGGGGTTATAAGAAGGAATTTTTAAATGAAATAAAAAATGAAATAATGGCCAAAAGAGGTTTGTTGTTTCCCCCAATCCTTAAAGAAACTGTTAATAATAAGAAAAAGGAATGAATGTATGAAAATACAAAAGAGGAGAAAGATATATTTTGTAATTTAGATATGACAGTTGATAGTCAAGCTAAATGCTCTATAATAAAACATAATTGGACTATTTTAGAAGGGAATAAAGCGTTATATAAAATTGTTGGAAAGGCCCCTTGTTTTGTTTTTAAAATAGTATTAATATGAAAGGTTTATTACAGAAAGATAATACAAAATTATACCTTCAGTTTTTTCAACTTATAAATGTAAGGGGATGTATACATTTGGCGATTGTAATGCTTGTCGCTACATTTTAGAAGAACCATACATCCATTTGGATAAACTGCCATACACCTTATGTAGTAGGTTTTGTTGTAAAACTATGGTGGTGGTTTATATAAGTAAATGTTCAGGGTACAGTGCTTTTTATGTAGGGATTACAACTAGAAAGTTACAAAAATGAATTAAGGAATATCTCTATATTATAAAAACAAAAGATAAGAAAAATGCCCTTTATAGGCACTCTGTTGAACGTGATCAATACAAAAAGTTTTTTTCTACTATAGAGCAGGTGTTAGCTGATTTTAGGGGTGGTGATTTTAAAAATGTATTAGAACAGAGAGAAACATTATGACAATTAAAATTGGGGGCTGATAAATATCCCGGGTTAAATGACATGATTAACATCAAAGGTTTTCTGAAATATAGAAAACCATATATAGATCAATATAGTAGCAATAATAAGGTGATAGGAAGTATGGCTAAGGTTTTATGTGTAAAAAGGAATTTCTACTATTCTTTTTAATGGTTATTATGTTAATTGTTAGTATGTTTTTATTGGTCAATTTGAATATATATTGATTGTTACTTTTGTGGAAGTTGTTCTGATGAAGTCAGTTTGATGAAAGTGTGAAATAAACTTTTGGTGCACTCAAGAAGTTCGTTTGGTTCCTTGCTTGTAGCTGCTGAGTGTTTTTTTAGTTGGAGTTGTCTATTTTTAAGCCACTGTCAAGTCCAGTGATTTTTTGATACCACTATAACTAATACATGCATACCTACAAACATTTAACGCACAAGCAATAAAGCCCTTCTAGCCTGACAATATACCATAACAGTTGTTCCCATAGTAAGTGTCCAAGCTGTTCTAAAAATATCTAAACTACTGCTTGCTTTAATGTAATTTGGTAGTCTATTCTAAGACAGAATATATGTGTGTGAATGAGAGGGAGGATAGAGGAATGGTAGGATGCAGGGAGTAGAGGTGGCGAATGTGGATGAGTTTAAGTACTTGGGATCAACAGTTCAGAGTAATGCTGAGTGTGGAAGAGAGGTGAAGAAGAGAGTACAGGCAGGGTGGAGTGGGTGGAGGAGAGTGTCAGGAGTGATTTGTGACAGACGGGTATCAATAAGAGTGAAAAGGAAGGTCTACAAGAGGGTAGTGAGACCATCTATGTTGTATGGGTTGGAGTCAGTGGCACTGAGAAAAAGGCAGGAGTCAGAGCTTGACGTGGCAGAGTTGAAGATGTTAAGATTTGCACTGGGTGTGACGAGGATGAACAGGATTAGGAATAAGTATATTACAGGGTCAGCCCAGGTTGGAAGGTTTGGAGACAAAGCCAGAGAGGCAAGATTATGTTGGTTTGGACATGTGCTGAGGAGGGGATGCTGAGTATATTGGGAAAAATATGCTAAGGATGAAGCTGCCAGGTAACAGGAAAAGAGGAAGGCCTAAGATGAGGTTTATGGATGTGGTGAGAGAACATGCAGGTGGTTGGTGTGACAGAGCAAGATGCAGAGGACAGGAAGAAATGGAAACAGTTGATCTGCTGTGGTGACCCCTAATGGGAGCAGCCGAAAGAAGAAGATTCTATGTATTAGCTACTTTCTCAGAGAACCAGTTAGTACAGTTCTCATTGCTATAGAATCTACTGGACAGGTTTTCTGATGATTACCAGAGGTAGTTGTCTCTAAATGCCCTTTATACTTGAATTAGGTCTACTCTTAAATATCTATATCAGCCCCTAAGTGACTTATTAGCTAACAATAGACAGTATTAAAAAGGGCAAGGAAACAGTAACAAAATTACACTAAGACTGTTATTCTAGGAAGTCCTGCAGCAGAAAAATAAATCACTGTTTTCCACTTATTATTAATATTTTCATAACTAAGAGAACTATTCAATATTGAAGGGAATGGCGTAAAATGCCATGATGGGAAACAGGAAAGCCATTTTTAATTTAGTTATTTTACATTTGTTTACTAGGAAAGTCTGACTGGACACAGGTCCTTTTTCAGCAGAGGCCCGGGGAGAAAAGCTGCACTTACAACATTATTCCATTACAAAATGTCACTTTGGCATACATAGGACCATTTGGTATACATAAATCAGTGACACTTTAGTATACACATGACAGAACGTATGATTCACAACCATAATACACTTACATGAAGTACTTTATGTATCTTCATTGTTGTCTCCTATTACATTTTTAGGTATGTCTGTGCAGAATATAAAACAAGATTGTAAAGATAAGGATTTAAGTACAACCGTTATAAATAAAGGTGGAATGAGGAGTAAGAGAAGGGCAAGAGTTAGTTAGTTGGGGTAGAAACATGCTAGGAGAGGAGTTAGAAAGAGAGCAGTAAGATGTGTGAAGTACTACCCCCGGGCTGTCACAGTTACAAAGACATGAGTTCAGTAGGTCTGACTTTAGAGCTGTTTTCAAGGGGGCAGGGGAAGCTGTAGCTGAGATATTGGGGGGAAGGCTGTTCCTGTGTTTAGCAATAATGTTGCTATAGAGGGATGTACCTGCGTTATTATTGGCTTTAGTCATTTCTAATAGAAGTTTTTGATTGGATCGCAGGACTCTCGTTTTGGTGCTTGGGTGTAATATGTTTTGTAGGGCTGGGTTTTTTGGGAGGATAGTAAAGCAGTTTGTCTGCTAGTATAAATGGATTATAAAGAATAAGTTGGGGAAGTTCTAAACAGTTAAGCTAATTGAGAGGAATGCAGTGGTGTGTTGTGAGTGGAGTGTTGGTTGCAAATTTGGCAGTTTTGTTATAGCAAGCTTGTAACTTGGATAGGTTAGATTTTCTTAGATTGGTGATTCTTGGGGTGGTGTACAGAAGAGTAGAGATGAGATGGGTACGTGCAATAGTGGCTCTACTGCTATTTGTTAGGAACTGTTTATTTCTATATAGCCAAGGTAGTTTTTATGTACTTTTATTTTTAGTAAGGAATATATGTATGTCAAATTTCATGTTACTGTCAGTTTCTACCCACAGCAATTTGGTGTGATTGACTGGTGATATGACTGTATTGTTACCGGAGGTGATGTTAAATGCTATGTGTTGAATGCTGTGTGGGTGGAAAGATAAGAAGTTTAGTTTTGATAGGATTTAGTATTAGTTGTGAGTCAGTAAGCCATTTTTCAACAGAGAGAAAGAAGGATTGTTTTTGTTGTTGTAGTACTTGCGGGGAGGAAGAAGCACAAATTAGTGAGGAATCATCCACATATTATAGGTTCATAGGTTCATAGGTTCATACTAGGCTATCTGCCCGAGGGCATTTACAAGCCTAGCCCATAGTTTTGTGGCTTACGCCACCCCTTTAGTATGGGGAACTATACCCATTATTTTGCTGTGCCTCTGTTGAGCAGTGACACTGAGGTAATCCCTGGGGTATATCTGCGATCTCCCATCCATTGGTCAAGATTTCTCTTGAACAAGGCCAGCGAGTGCTCTGCCTCACATAGGAGTCTTTGGGTGATGAATCTATCCCTCCAGCACGTCCTATTAATATCCGTGTCGAGGTTTAAGTCTCCCGCCCTTGTGGCTCTGACGGATCTAGATTTTTGAGGTGAAGCATATTCATCAAATCTGGGTTTGACATGGCCTTGTATGTTAGGCAAGGTCACCTCTGAGCAAGCGTGGCGACTGAATAGAGCTGGAGTTCTTTCAGTCGGGCAGCATAGGACAGATGTTTGAGACCCTTTATCCTTTTGGTGAGGAACTTTGTGGCCTCTCCAGCTGCTGCAAGTGTCGGGTCAGATACATTCCGAATGGGGCATTGTACTCAATCATTGGTCTGATGAGTGATGAGTATAGGGAGACTATGACCTCCCTTGATCTAGATGAGAATCCCTTCATGATAAGGTGGGCAATGTAGAAGGTCTTCCTAACTACTTTAGCTACATGGGTGTCGAATGACAGACTACTATCAACCTGGGTCCCCAGGTCCCTGATAACTTCTTCTGTACTCAGTGGATTGCCACCTATTTGGTAGCTAGGGGTAACCTTGTTTTTCCCGAAGGGTATGACTATGCATTTTGGCATTTAACTTTAGGCCATGGCTCTGGCACCAGTTATCCGTTTCTGTGAGACCCTTCTGAAGGATATCTGTGTCAGATGTGTTTTCTACTATGGCGCCCAGTTTGCAGTCATCTGCAAACTTTGTCAGCCATAACCCTCCTGTGTTTGCTTGTACTTCAGAAAGTAGATGCCAAACAAGAGTGGGCCCAGGACTGAGCCCTGTGGTACACCACTTGTGACAGGCTTTGAGTCTGACATGGTGCCAGCAACTCTGACCCTGTGGGTTCTGTCACTCAGCCAGTTTGCAACCCATCTTGTGATGTATGGGTTAACATTTAAGCTGATGAGTTTTTCAATGATACCAGTGGGGTATTGTATCAAAGGCCTTCGCCAGATCGAGGTAGGCTGTATGGACTGCCTTTCCCTCATCAATGGCTTTGGTGACTGTTTTGAAAAAGTCAACCAAGTTTAGAAGGCATGATCTGCCTTTGACAAAGCCAAACTGGGATGGATCCAAAGTCTGCAAATTCCTTATGTCTTTATTTATGAGGTCCATTATGATCCTCTCCATGGCTTTGCAGATAAGGCTTGTCAAGCTAATGGGCGGTAATTTCCAGGGTCGGTGGAGGCACGCCTTTGTGAAGTGGGACCACAGTTGCAGTGCGCCACTCCCTGGGTACGTATCCAGAGGTAAGACTATGATTAAACAGCTGTCCTAGCTGTGGGTTTAATTCCTCGTTGAGTTAGTGGAGCACACAGCCGGGGACACCATCAGGTCCCATGGATGCTGTGTTTTGCTTTGGAGAGAGCAGTTCTCACTTGGGCGTTGGAGATGTTTGGGGGCTGCAATCGCTTGGTATAGATATCTCTCCTTTTGGGGGAGTTTGCACTGAACCTGTCAGCCAGTATGTTGGCAATGTCTGTAGGATCAGTAATCTTCACATCATTTGAACTAGTTCTGAGCATATCTGGGAGTTTCCTCCCAGGTTTCTAACATAGCTAAAGAAGGCCTTATGATTGTCTTTTGAGTCTTTAGCTATTTTTCTCTCAAAATTTGCTTTGGATGATTTTATGAGAGCTCTTAGTTTTTACTTATAGTGATCAAGGGTGTCTTACCTTTTAAGGATTTTGCTCTATCTTGTAGTAGCTTCCTCCTTTTGTTGTAGAGTTTGTTTATGGCTGGGGTCCACCATGAGGTAAAGTGATCAAGGGTGTCTTAGCCTTTGGTTAAAAAAAGGAGTTGCGTCTTTTTCCAGGCCATATTTGTACATAACTATCAGATACTAAACATTGCAAAATAAAGCCCTTCTAGCCTGACAATATACCATAACAGTTGTTCCCATAGTAAGTGTCCAAGCTGTTCTAAAAATATCTAAACTACTGCTTGCTTTAATGTAATTTGGTAGTCTATTCTAAGACAGAATATATGTGTGGAATGAGAGGGAGGATAGAGGAATGGTAGGATGCAGGGGAGTAGAGGTGGCTTAATGTGGATGAGTTTAAGTACTTGGGATCAACAGTTCAGAGTAATGCTGAGTGTGAAGAGAGGTGAAGAAGAGAGTACAGGCAGGGTGGAGGGTGGAGGAGAGTGTCAGGAGTGATTTGTGACAGACGGGTACCAATAAGAGTGAAAAGGAAGGTCTACAAGAGGGTAGTGAGACCATCTATGTTGTATGGGTTGGAGTCAGTGGCACTGAGAAAAAGGCAGGAGTCAGAGCTGACGTGGCAGAGTTGAAGATGTTAAGATTTGCACTGGGTGTGACGAGGATGAACAGGATTAGGAATAAGTATATTACAGGGTCAGCCCAGGTTGGAAGGTTTGGAGACAAAGCCAGAGAGGCAAGATTACGTTGGTTTGGACATGTGCTGAGGAGGGGATGCTGAGTATATTGGGAAAAATATGCTAAGGATGAAGCTGCCAGGTAACAGGAAAAGAGGAAGGCCTAAGATGAGGTTTATGGATGTGGTGAGAGAACATGCAGGTGGTTGGTGTGACAGAGCAAGATGCAGAGGACAGGAAGAAATGGAAACAGTTGATCTGCTGTGGTGACCCCTAATGGGAGCAGCCGAAAGAAGAAGAAGATTCTATGTATTAGCTACTTTCTCAGAGAACCAGTTAGTACAGTTCTCATTGCTATAGAATCTACTGGACAGGTTTTCTGATGATTACCAGAGGTAGTTGTCTCTAAATGCCCTTTATACTTGAATTAGGTCTACTCTTAAATATCTATATCAGCCCCTAAGTGACTTATTAGCTAACAATAGACAGTATTAAAAAGGGCAAGGAAACAGTAACAAAATTACACTAAGACTGTTATTCTAGGAAGTCCTGCAGCAGAAAAATAAATCACTGTTTTCCACTTATTATTAATATTTTCATAACTAAGAGAACTATTCAATATTGAAGGGAATGGCGTAAATGCCATGATGGGAAACAGGAAAGCCATTTTTAATTTAGTTATTTTACATTTGTTTACTAGGAAAGTCTGACTGGACACAGGTCCTTTTTCAGCAGAGGTCTGGGAGAAAAGCTGCACTTACAACATTATTCCATTACAAAATGTCACTTTGGCATACATAGGACCATTTGGTATACATAAATCAGTGACACTTTAGTATACACATGACAGAACGTATGATTCACAACCATAATACACTTACATGAAGTACTTTATGTATCTTCATTGTTGTCTCCTATTACATTTTTAGGTATGTCTGTGCAGAATATAAAACAAGATTGTAAAGATAAGGATTTAAGTACAACCGTTATAAATAAAGGTGGAATGAGGAGTAAGAGAAGGGCAAGAGTTAGTTAGTTGGGGTAGAAACGTGCTAGGAGAGGAGTTAGAAAGAGAGCAGTAAGATGTGTGAAGTACTACCCCCGGGCTGTCACAGTTACAAAGACATGAGTTCAGTAGGTCTGACTTTAGAGCTGTTTTCAAGGGGGCAGGGGAAGCTGTAGCTGAGATATTGGGGGGAAGGCTGTTCCTGTGTTTAGCAATAATGTTGCTATAGAGGGATGTACCATGCTATTATTGGCTTTAGTCATTTCTAATAGAAGTTTTTGATTGGATCGCAGGACTCTCGTTTTGATGCTTGGGTGTAATATGTTTTGTAGGGCTGGGTTTTTTGGGAGGATAGTAAAGCAGTTTGTCTGCTAGTATAAATGGATTATAAAGAATGAGTTGGGGAAGTTCTAAACAGTTAAGCTAATTGAGAGGAATGCAGTGGTGTGTTGTGAGTGGAGTGTTGGTTGCAAATTTGGCAGTTTTGTTATAGCAAGCTTGTAACTTGGATAGGTTAGATTTTCTTAGATTGGTGATTCTTGGGGTGGTGTACAGAAGAGTAGAGATGAGATGGGTACGTGCAATAGTGGCTCTACTGCTATTTGTTAGAACTGTTTATTTCTATATAGCCAAGGTAGTTTTTATGTACTTTTATTTTTAGTAAGGAATATATGTATGTCAAATTTCATGTTACTGTCAGTTTCTACCCACAGCAATTTGGTGTGATTGACTGGTGATATGACTGTATTGTTACCGGAGGTGATGTTAAATGCTATGTGTTGAATGCTGTGTGGGTGGAAAGATAAGAAGTTTAGTTTTGATAGGATTTAGTATTAGTTGTGAGTCAGTAAGCCATTTTTCAACAGAGAGAAAGAAGGATTGTTTTTGTTGTTGTAGTACTTGCGGGGAGGAAGAAGCACAAATTAGTGAGGAATCATCCGCATATTGGATGGCTGAGGTCTGTAGTGTGGATGTATGAAGGTTATTCGTGAAAACAGAAAACAGCAGTGGTCCAAGAATTGACATACATATATATTTAGCATTAAATAAAATGCCACTTATATCTTTAAAAACTTATTAACAATTTTCATGCTTCAACGTATAAATGATTTATGAATTTCTACTTAGGTAGTTTAGTGAATGTGTATTTAGGATGTATGCTTTAAGTGTTAATAAGTTTTTAAAGATATAAGTGGCATTTTATTTAGCTAAATATATGTGTATGTTTTTAAGAATTAATGGATTAGTATGCCATGTGACCTTTTAGGTGTGGTATTTAAACTAATTTGTTTTACTTCACTTTTGTCTGGAGAAGCTAAGTGGAATAAAACGTGACGAACCTTTTATACTTGAAAATCCAGTGTCTGCCTTTTTTGTTTGTTTTTTGCACCCTTAAAACCAGTTACCCCACAGGCCAGATGTCTCCCCTCTCCATCTATATAATTGTTTACAGCATCCTTCTTCCTTTCTTTCATCTTCTCATCACCATACATTTTGGTCATCACCACACTCTACTGCATGGCTTCTAACTCCTCTGCTTCTCCTTCATTTATCATTTTTGTAAGATGGATTCATCCATCCCACCTGATGCCATAACATTCACCTCCAACGCATCCTTTTCCTTCTGAATTACACTGTCCATTCTCTCCTCACTCTCTTCTCCACTCACAGCCTTTATCTTGGATTCAGTGATTGCTGGTAAGACCTCTGTGGCACCATGTAGCTATCACTTCACAATGCGCCCTCCAATGAGTAGGGGAAGTACACCTGTGCCCTGGCAAAATTACCCCTAGTCAGTATGAATACTACCTCAGGTCTCCACTGAAAAGAGGCAGTTGGCTTAATGGTACTAACCCAGTAAATAAATAAATAAATGTTATGGCAGCATAATGATGAGCAGGTCCACAGGACTAATGCAAAACTGGCCACTGTAAACGCAAACCTCTGGGAAGCGAGCACTGTATCATTAAGGCATGTGTGTTTTTTTTTTGAAGGGCCATGTGCAAACAGCAGTGCAACCCCATGCACTTGTAAGATATTCAACAGCAAAGCACCCAGATATGCAGTGAAAGACATAGCCCAAGTCCTGCATGCCAGCATCAGTTCAAATGCAGTGTGCATGTAAAGAACAAATTAAACACTGATCATACAGAATATGTGGTCCTCATAAAAATTCAGTGCAAAATATATTAAGTAGTTCATGACACAACGGACCGAATGATGCATCAGAATGAATACATGACAGTAGGCCCCTATAAGACCATGACAGTGCCCTGCTGTGCACGTGAAGTACAGCATCAGCCCATACATGGATAAACATGATGAAATAAAGGCAGTAAGTCGACATAATGAAATACAGATAATGCCATTGATGTAAATCATATGATAAAAATGTATAAATGTAGGACAAGATTGAACATAGTTTTGTATCCCCTAGAACTGTTTCACAACTACAGCCGTACCATATGACAAGCTGGTGCATCATGTTCCCATAACACTCTACATGACAGATAACTGTATTTCATTGTGCAATACACTAAAGGCAACAGTGGCACATACTGTGTACAACAGGGACATTACTATCCCTGTGATGGCTACAGTTCTATACAACATTGTAAATGTACACAATTGACCCAGCAATGACTGTACCTTGTTAGATGATGTCTGATATATATATCAGCACTTGTCTCAGGAACTTTATTCATGGGAACATACATATGCAACCATACAGAACATGAAGCAGACGAACAGAGCTACACATAAATTGTCTGGATCCACAACAGCATAAATGCAAGAAAGTCCATGTGACATGGGATAATAGTGATATAACATGTCTGGGTGTGGGGTTATGTTGGAGTGTATCTCTACATACCATGATTTTGTCAGAAGGTAACACACAAGTCATCAAACTTCAAAGCCTCATCATAAACCACACCCAAGCATGGTATATTGTTTATTATACCATGACCCCCCATTAATATTCCAAAACATGCACGCTGATTGGTCAGCGTGCATGTTGTAAATCAACTTATACTAATGGAAAAAGGTCCAGTCGCCCGGACTTTTTCCATTAGTACAAGTCTTTTTTAAAACACTGTCTCACTATGTTAAAGGAGTTTAACATAGCGAGGCAGGTTTAAAAAAAGCAACGCCGTTGCTTTTTTTAAACCTGTCTCGCTATGTTAAACTACTTTAACATAGCGAGACAGTGTGTAAAAAGCAACGGAGATCTTGCTTTCTCCGTTGCTTTTTTTTTAAAACCTGTCTCGCTATGTTAAATGGGTTTAACATAGCGAGACAGCTTTAAAATAAGCAACGGAGATTCTCCGTTGCTTTTTTTAAAGCTGTCTCACTATGTTAAACCCATTTAACATAGCGAAACAGTAAAAAGCAACGGAGATCTTGCTTTCTCTGTTGCTTTTGCCCACAGCTCTGATGTACTGCGTAGGCATATGCATGCGCAGTACATCAGAACTGCCGCAGAATACCAGACAGATGCTGAAGGGCAGCAAGGAGGCATTATACAATGCCATTATTTAAGAAAAGTAATTATTTTTTTTCTTAAATAATGTCATTGTATAATAGCAATAACCCACTTCTGGGTGTGGGTAATGCTGGATTTACCCACAGTTGGCGTGGTTTGGCCACTCGAGCTTCGCCCTCGTGACCAAACCACGCCAACCATGGGTAAATCCAGCATTACCACACCCAGGCGTGAGTTACTGCTATATTATACCATGGGTTTTATTTATTTTGTAGGTTATGCTAAAACATGTTTTATTTTAATTTTGTTGTGTTCTCTAGCAAATTAGTCTATATTCATTCTGATTAAGCAGTTCTGTTAGTTTGTCAAATAGCATTTGACTAATCAGACACTAGATTATCTTAATAGTGCTGAATTCACTGTTTAGTCTGTTAGATATAAAGATAAACATTCAGAGACACACAGGAATTGGCATTACAAATGACTGTCTTTGAATCTGGAATCCCTTACAATTAGATACACATGAATAAATTTACATAAAGACACATAAACACTAGCATACACACACACACACACACACACACACACACACACACACACACACACACACACACAAGCACACAGATAAATATTCTGGGCTAAATGCATCCTGGCAATAACGAATGTTGGCTTGAATGCCGTAATGTACAATTTCTCCTTATTTTTTACATCCAGACGTTAATAATCAATATTAGCTTTTCAAGGTAGTTTATGTGCAGAAAATTTTAAGAGTAATATGCTTGAGTGGCATTCAAAGTGACATGAAGTAGTTCTTCATACCACCACTGCTAGACAGCATGTTCTTTTTAAAACAATTGCAATTTATACATACAGATTCCTTTGCTTGTTTACATGCCAATAATTCTTGTGACATGCTTATGTTTTAGCATCAAAAACACAGCATAACCTTTAAAACAGATGCACTGTAAAGCCTGTGCATTATTATACAGATATAATTAGTCTTCACTACTAGCTAGTGATGTTTTGGTAAGGTAAATCAGAGATCATGCTTCTGAAATTATGTGCCATATCTGACCAGTGAACACATGCACTTTAATTCATTTAAACTTGTTTCTTTTATGGGAAAATGGACATATAGATGTAAATGTGCGCTACATTAGAGCTGTAGATTAAATTAATGCTGTAGTTTGTAAGATACCACGAACACAGATGTTTGAAGAGAGGTCACTACAGTCCTGACATTTGGGTTTACTTATTTACGTCATGGTCTCTTCCTTCCTGACCAGAGTTTTCATCATATGTGTCCTTATCTCTGTAAAGACCAGCACTGGGCTTGTGTCATCATTCCATTGGACCTTAATTAGTCAGACAAAGTAGCCAACATCGCTAGGAGCTTCCCAGCTTTTCTTCATCTAGCATTTTCTGGCCCTCACAGGGAAATGTGTCTTTTGACAACTGATGTTCTTTGTACAGAAAAAAAAACATTATTCTATTTATTCCAACAGTAACTGTGAAATAGTGTAATGAACAGTCATCCTGAATACCGTGTACAGGTTTGTTTGTAGATGGAGGGTGTAGTGTCACAATGACCTCTCCTAGAAGAATTACTGTTATAGCATCTTACTCCATTGTATTTTCTTTGGACAAGATCATGCTATAGTAAAATCACGGCATTTAAATAATTCTCCAAACAACATTTTTACTCCCATGGGAAATGGACAGTTATAGACCCCCTGTTGCACAACCATGTAAAAACCTGGCCAAACCTTAGGCTGTGCTTCCAAACTGTAATGTTTTGTGAATGAGTGAGTAGTAAGCGGTGTGACTACTTCTGATATATCTTCTTCAAAAACAATTCCAAAAAAACACACTGCAGATGTAGCCATAACCCTAATAGAATAAACTCTTACTGTACCTTACATAAGTTCATTATAATTATCATAGCAAATGTCAGCAAAAGAACCCAGTCATTTAGAAAGGCTGTTTGTTGACACTTGGGCCTTATTTCCCTTTCTCAAATGAGACAAAAAGCTTATCAGTTTTAATTAATTCCTTCTCCTAATGTAATATCTGAGCTGTCTATGTACAGACATTTTCCCTTTCATCCTGTTTGTATGAGTAAAATACTGGTAGTAACATAGACCTATTTCACAGTCACTGCTAATCTGGCCATTGGCATGAAAGTAGAATTTGTCTTCAGAGACATACTTTCATTATGAAAAAAATAAGTATGCACATGAGAGTTTGTAACTCTGATTGATTGATTGATTGATTGATTGATTGATTGATTGATTGATTGATTGATTGAGTTTGCCTGATGTAATAACAACCAAAAACATATAATTTGTGAAAATAGGTATATCTTCTGCATCTGGTTGTTCAGGGAGAGACAAAGTTAACTTCATCAACATGACGTTCAGATTCTAAGGGGAGAGGCATGTCCTTTCAGCAGTCTTAAGTGAAGAACTCTTTTTAAAAAAGATATAAAACAAAACAACGCGGAATAAACGACTCCTCAAAGACAACGTAGTGGTTATAAAAAGTGCAGCAATTAGAAGAGTCGAACACAGCATAAAATGATATTCTTTCCAAAACTTCACAAGCGACAATTGTTCAAATGAATTGGTTTATTAAAAAGAGGCTTCTTCAGACTCAGACAACAAAATCCAATTGGAGCTTCTTCAGACTCAGACAACAAAATCCAATGTGACTCCAATTGGATTTTGTTGTCTGAGTCTGAAGAAGCCTTATTTAGGTGAAAGCGCTTACTCTTTTTAATAAACCAATTCATTTGAACAATTGTCGCTTGTGAAGTTTTGGAAAGAATATCATTTTATGCTGTGTTCGACTCTTCTAATTGCCTGCTCTTTTTAAAAAAGGTTTAGTTGCAGGTTCTGATGCTGAGATCCATACCATAATTTTGATACTTTAAACTGCTAGCACAGAAATTTGTGAAAAAGGTCATTTTAAAGTTTTCTGCACTGGGACAATGCTCTCAAGGGTCTACTTTAGATAAGTGAAATCCACTTACCCGACTTTTAAATCATTGAGATGAAAGAACCGAAAATCCACTTAAACAAACACATACATCACTGACAAAAAACTACAGGTAAGTAACCATTTGGCCACACCACAACAAAACACAAAAACCTAACCACATGAAATCCACCGATGTGGGGGGCTTTGAACCCCCTCACCCCCAAATAAATATACCAACTCTGCAATCGCATTACAGTGGGGAAAGGGGCAAAGCTCACCATGGTGGCCAAGTGGTCACTTACCTGTAGTTTTTTGCCGATGAAGTAAGTGTTCATTTACGTGGTTTTTCTGTACTTTCGTCTCAGCAATTTAAAAGTTGGGTAAGAGGTATTTCAGTTATCTAAATTAGACCTGCTCTCACAGCACCCCGCACCCCATATTTTGCCTCTAAAATGACTTCATCTTGGAGAAAGAGGCAAATAAGAAACCTTTTTTCACAACTGCAGGAGGTATTCTGTTTCTCCTTGTTCTGTTTGAAAGTGCCTGATCATTAGCTACAAGCTGAAACATTTCTTGCTGTGTTTGAACATTACACTACAAAGACTCTGTGGAGTCTTTCCACTTTTTTTCTCAATGTCATTTAACACAGAACTTTCAGTGTCTTTCAGTATTTCATTTCAAGTCTGGAAACTTTCTCTTTAGGTCTTGCAGACCCAGTGAAGCTGGTTTTATTTATTCTCTAGTTTTATTTTTTTTTTCTAATTCTAATGTCTTGTTTGCATCGT
Organism: Protopterus annectens; assembly: GCF_019279795.1. Taxonomy (NCBI): domain Eukaryota; kingdom Metazoa; phylum Chordata; order Ceratodontiformes; family Protopteridae; genus Protopterus; species Protopterus annectens. Next base: position 985,945,261 of record NC_056727.1, read on the forward strand.
TGTAGTACTTCTCTTTGCCTTGTCTTGTGGCATGCTGGAAATTTCATTTATGTTTCAAAAATGCTTCTGCTTCTCAACATTTCTGAGCAATATTCAAAGTATTACCCTATAACCATTTTGACATTTTTTATTTTCCATTTTTTGCAAGCAGTTTTCACTTTCTTCACTTACAACTTTCCTGATGTCTTCCCATATGTCTTTAGCTACTCTGCCATTCATTTCTAATGCCATAAATTGGTTTAGGAGAGAGGCCTTGAATTCTGCTGGTATATTTTCCATGATCATACTAGTTAACTTATTCTTTGGCTTGATTTTGCATACTTAGCAATAGTCAGACCTCCTGTTTTATGTCATTGAGCTTTTCCATACTTTATTTCCACAAGCATAGTAATAGGTTCATGGGTTCATAGGTATATGCCTAGTGGTGCAATCCAACCCAATTGCTTCCCCTTGTAACATGTGTGTCTTAATTGGAGGAGGATGTTTGATAGGATGTGTATGTTAGTTAGGAGGTTGCTAAAAAGTTATGTTGGGGAGGTATGTTAGTTAAAGAATGTTTTCTATTGGCATCTGTCTATAAGAGACACATGGGCCAACTTGGGTCTGAATTTATGATTACCCATCAAATATTAGTTAGGAAATGCTTACTTTCACCCTCTTTCTATAAGAGATATGGGGGCCAGGCCAGGCTGGGGAAGAATTTATGATTTCTCATCCAGTAGTCTAGGTTAAGTTTGAATAGGCTTAGGGATGGAATCTGCTTCCCATAGGTGAGGATCCTTTGAGACACATATCTATCTCACCAGCTTGGTCTATTTATTTCTAAGCGAAGTTCAGATCCCTGGATCTAGTGTTTCTGGTGCTGCTTATTTTGCGGATGTACAAAAGCTCCATCAGGGCTGGATCTAAGGATGCTTTTTATGCCAAGCATTGATCACCTGACAACAACCTGTAGGTGAGACAGGGCTCTAAGGTGATCTGTACAGGACAATGTCTTAATACCCTGGATTCTCTTGGTGAGGAACCTCTGTGGGAGTCCAACTGTTGCATATGCCTAATCAGGTACACGCCAAAGGGGGCATTGTACTCAATGATGGGCCTGATAAGGGCCGAGTAGAGGGGTACTATAACTTTCCTGCACCTGGATGCCACCCCCTTACTTATAAGTTGGGCAACATAGAAGGAGTTTCTTACTACCTTGGCTACATCAAGACAAAAAAGAAAACCAGCACCTTAGGAGCGTGAAGATTTATTGAGAAAACCAGACTTATTGCTTTCATCAGTGGTACATAGCATGAAGCAGTATTACAACTGCAATATATACTCAGTGTCATTAAAAACAAATGACATTATTTCCTGTCTAAGGAATATCTGGTCTAATACTAAATCATGAAAATGAACAATAATTAATATAAAAAGACAAAGCAGGATGCTAGTTAATATTCAGTTGGCCTTAACATTCTAACACAGATTGTACTGTTTGGGGAAACCAGAACATTGTGATTTTTCTAACCATTTTTGACTTATATATGACAAGGTGAAGCAATTTAGGAAACCATTATAAAACCATTATTTGTTTTCACATAGCATCTATCTATACAGCTAGTCAGTTTGGACATTACCATTAATGAGATTGTGAGTAGTCTATGTTATATTGGAGTTAACAAGATATAGGGTCAGACCTTTGTATATTTTATCACAAGTTGATAGCAGGTTGACATTTTGCAAATTGATGGATTATTTATTTCTTCGGCCACAATCTTGTGTTGTGAAAGAGTATTACAAAAATTGGTTATTACATAACTGACAATATAGAATTGGGTACTCTATTTTTGTTAGAATGCTTTTTCATAATTTGGGGATTGATCAGCCAACAGTAATCATACAAAACTGTCCGGGAACATGTGCATGTTTATCCCCTTTAGTGGTTGGCATTTACAACTATATTTAGCAATTGGATCTAACAACATAAATTTTTTTTTGGGGTCAGAATTGATGATTTGCATATTTTGTGTGCATTTACCATATGTCTTTTTGGTTAATTAAGGAAAGGGTTTTTTTACCTTTCTCCTGTCTTTTTGATCCTTTCAGCAAACATTTATATTTGTTTGTGACTCAAATAGATTCAGTATAATATATTTTGTACCAGTAAGTCAGGTTCAAGTATAGGGGGACTATTCTTACAGCATCCTTGACAGTCTGCTTAAGAAATGTCCTATAGGCTCCATTTTGGTGGTGTCACATCACAGTTGACTATCAGTGACTTTAGGGTGTTTGAAGCAAATTAGCAACTTATGGTCATGGATCTTAACAAATGACTTCAGGTCCTTTGTGCAGATAAGGATGACATTCATGTATTTGGAATTAAACCTATGGATGAGGGCACAATGGAGAACAGCCAGATTGATCCAGTTGATGGTTGTAATTTGCTCTTCACTCAGCTTGGCAAGAAGGTCAAAACTTTACGCACTAACATTTGGCACCTAAAGCTTTTCAAAGCATATCAAAATCTAAATATTACCCCGAGGGGTTTAAGGACTAAATTACAGCCATTAGTTAGTAAGCCTGATGACGTACTATTAAGGGATTGTAACATGGCACAACAACATGCGTCCATGTCCTTTGTTAACATTTTAGCTTCTTATTATGAAAGAACAATTGAGGTCAACATATGTGATCTACAAAAAATATGTGAAGAGTTGAAAAAACATGAAGAATAAACAAATTTTAAGGATAATCTTAGCAGACTCTCAAATGAATTGATTACCTTTGAAAATCATTTGAAAGATAAAAAATTACATAAGTTTTCCAGAGATATGGAAGATTATGAGAGGGGCAGGCCATTTGAGTCACAGAGAAGTGTTAGGTTTGCTGATGGAACAAAAAACACCACTCAGATACGCAAAAAAAGACGCAGATCCATATTGAAAAAAAGTAGACCACACACCACAACTTCGGGGGAGGAATCCTCCACTACTGACACTGAATATACATACATTAGTGATTCCCTGATTCCAAGAGGGGTTGGAGTTCAGAATACCCTGTAGGGGTAGGAGGCACGGGGGGAATGTAAGCACAGGGGTAAAAACCATACAGGATCTTTTCCAATCAATAGTGAAATAAATGTAGAATGTTAAAATGTGCACAATATTTCTAAATATGTTTTATCATCTGAAGAGGAATCACTGCTGAATAAAGGTCTTGGTTTTATCCCAGGTTTTTTTGTGGATGAAAGCATTTTTGTCTCTGATATACTGTCATTTTGCAGAAAGCTTAATCTGAAATTGTATTTCAGCCAACAGGACCATTCTCAGAGATCAATGGAATTTAGATTCTACAAATCCAATTTTAGTCCACCTATGGACAAACACGTGGCCATTTTCCAACAGGCAGTTATCAAAGATTTGCATTACCATTTAAGTTCTTCACAGATTATCAGACATAATCTAACAATGCCAGAACAAAAAGCTCTTACAGATCTTAGGGCCAATACTGATATTTCCATCCTACCAGCAGACAAGGGTGGGGCAGTGGTAGTCATGGACTCTAGTTATTACTGGGCTGAGGGAAGTAGACAATTGTCTAACCCTCAGCATTACATGAACATGCCCACCGACCCCACTCTGAATTTCAAAAAAGAGATTGACAACTTTCTGCAGGAAGCGGTGGATCAGGGAATAAAACTAGACAACAATTAGTGGTAAAAGATCCAGGCAAACAATATCTTTATCTATTGCCCAAAAATTCACAAATCTTTGAGTACAACACCAGGTAGACCTATTGTTTTGGGCATAGGCTCCCTTATGGAGCCATTATCAGTATTTTTGATGGAATATTTGCAACCGCTTATTGTCACATGTTAGAGCCAGGTTAAATGACACAACTGAATTTCTACAAATTGTATCTGGGTCTGAATTAGAACCCCACTGGTGGATGTGCACCCTGGATGTTAAATCACTCTACACCAGCATTCCACACTGGGCAGGATTAACAGCATTAGAATTTTGGCTAAATAAGACCAATATCTACAGTCCAGGTTCCAACACATTGCTCATTTGAATGGCCGAGCATGTCCTTACTAAAAACATCTTCTATTTTAAACATGAGTGTTACTGGCAAATACAAGGTACAGCAATGGGGGCATCTTTTGCCCCAATATATGCTGATTTATATATGGGATATGTTGAGGAACACATCATATACAGTGAGTCACATAACCTGTATTTGCCAGAGATTGACATATGGAGATGTTTTTTGGACGACTGTTGGCTTATATGGAAACGAGGCAGTGAATATTTGGAGGAATTCATTGAATACATCAATGGAAATAAATGGGGGGCTGAGTTTACAGTGAGTTTTCATAAAAATGAGCTTCACTTTTTGGATGTTAATTTACAGCGTCAACCAGATAATACATTATGCACTGCTGTTTATCGAAAATATCCACAATATAACAACCTGTTACACGCCTCCAGTCTCCATCCCACACACACCATTAATAATATTCCAAAATCTCAGTTTTTGCATTTGAAGAGAATCTGTTCTTCACATCAGGATTTGATACAACCCCATCAGGATTTAGCCAACAGATTTCAAGCTAGGGGATATGGTACACAGAATGTGAACTCGGCCAAGCATTGGGCCAACAACCAATCAGGGGTACCTTATTAGAATACAAACATACACCAAGGAAGGAAAATAAGGATACCTTGAGAATGGTCACTACATTTGGCAGAAACACAGCCTTTCTTACTGATGTTACTGGCAAACATTGGAATATTTTGAAGGCCAATGAACAATTGGGTGACCTTTTGGGGGACAAATGCTCCTTTTCCTTCAGGCAGGGCAAAACCTTAGGGTCCCATTTTTCTCACTATAAGAAAATTATGCATGAGGATATTATTTACCATCAAACTACATTAGCAGGGGAGAGACTGTTTGGTTCTTATCCTTGTGGACACCGCACCTTCTGTAAATATGTCTTTAAAACCAAATCCTTCACTAGTAAAAATACTGGGCAGCTGTATAACATGAATTTTTATGCCAGTTGCGGAACGGATTGGGTTATATATTTGGCCACCTGCACTTTGTCAAGCCTTTTATGTGGGGCCAACCTCTAGACAATTCAGATGTCGAATGTCCAAACATTTAGGAGACATTAGGAATGCAAGGGCCACCAATGCGCTATATAGACATTCACTGGTTCATCACATGGCCAAATTTACTTTTACAGTCATAGACAAAATATTGGGCAACAGATCTTTCAAAACAGGGTGGCATGGTATATTAAACATGAAGGAAAGGAAATGGATTGTCAAATTAGGGGGTTTATTCCTACCGGGATTAAATGACAAACTGTAGGGTTTTGTTATTATTTCCTTTCTCTTCATGGGTCTTGATATTATTTATGAATCTATTAACAATTCTTTGGTTTGTCCCAAGAAGAAAGAAAAAAAAAGAAAAATAGAAAATAAGAATATAATTTATTGTTGTTTGTATTGTCTTTTTGTATTAATTATTTTTCATTTTCATGATTTAGTAATAGACCAGATATTCCTTAGACAGGAAATGATGTCATTTGTTTTTAATGACACTGACTATATATTGCAGTTGTAATACTGCTTCATGCTATGTACCACTGATGAAAGCAATAAGCTGAAACCGGTCTGGTTTTCTCAATAAATCTTCATGCTCCTAAGGTGCTGGCTTTCTTTTTTGTCTTGTTATAGTTTGCCTGGCCTGTGCATCTACAGTACTTGCTAGCCTGCCTCTTTGTGACTATCTTGGCTACATGTTGGCCAAAGGCCAGATTACTGTCTACATATGTTTCTAGATACCTAATTACCAGGTCATCTCTTAGGGTGATTTATCAATGGAGTAATTTGTCTGGGAGGATGTTTTCCTAAAAGGCACTATACTGTACTTCTTTGCATTGAGTTTTAATCAATGGTTTTGACACCAGTTACTTGTCTGTGTTAGACCCTCTTGCAGGATGTTAGTGTCATGGAGGAATTTATGACAGCTTCCAATTTGCAGTCATCTGCGAACTTGGTGAGCCAAAGACCCTTGATATTAGCCATCACCCCTGAGAAGTAGATGCCAAACAGGAGTGGGCCCATTAGAGAGCTCTGTTTTGCTGTGCTGGTGACGTGACAATTGGTGGAAGTTTTCTCACCAATCCTGATTCCCTGAGCCCTATCTGCAAGCCAGCTGGCAATCCAGTGAGTTATGTAAGGATTTATACCTAGTTTGGTGAATTTGTCAACAATACCTGAGTGGGGTTTTGTATTGAACACCTTAGCCAGGTATAGATAGGCAGTATGCATTGTTTTGTCTTCATTTATTGCCTTGGTTACCTTATCAAAGAAGTCTACCAGGTTCAGTAGGCATGACGTTCCTTTAACAAAACTAAACTGGGATGGGTATAATGTCTGTTGGACATCATTTCCATTACAGTTCATTCCATGGCTTTGCATATTGGACTAGCCAGACTAATGTGTCGTAGTTTCTGGGATTGGTTGATTGTTTACCCTTGTGAAGTGGGATAACTGTTGCTGTCTTCCATTTTCTTGTCATATGGCCTGTTTTGAAGCTGTAGTTGAAAAGTGACTGAAGTGGCCCTGATAGGTCATGTTTCAGGCTATTTAGGAGGCAACCTGGGATATTGTTGGGCCCCACTGAGGCTGTGTTTCTAGCTTTAGTTAGTGCCACTATGACCTGCTTCCTGCTGATAGTTGGGTAGGTTTTACTGGTAGGAGTTTCAAGAGGGGGGCAGTGGAAAGTGGGGAAGTGAAGTTTGAACTGAATTTGTCAGAAGATTTGCTATGTGAATCTGCTCGGTGAAGCTGGTACCGTTTACTACCATTTCTGCACACTGTTGCATGTTACCTTTGAAGTTTCAGACATAGCTGTAGAAGGCCTTGTGGTTGTCTTTCACATGAGAAGCTATTTTGACATTCTAACATGAGAAGCTATTTTGACATTCTAATTGGCCTTGTTGGATTTAATTAGTCACTTACAGGTTCATAGGTTCATATAAAGTTACTAGGCTAACAGCCCTAGATCCTTTATAAGCCTAGCCATGTTAATTTAATTTCCTGTTTAGTTTAATTAGAGAGATCTTGTCATTATGAGAGCTGGTCTTTCTGACTTTGGCCATTCTATTTTTCCTTTTGTTATATACCCTGTTAAGATTAGGATTTCACCAATGTGGTTTGTTTTGGGCTTATTTCTGGTAGGTACAGCAGCCTCTATGTGGCTATTTACATGCTTGTACAGTGTTTCTGTAAATAATTCTGCATAGGCTGTTGTGAACTCTGGGTTAGGTGGGGCATTGGATTTTGACAAACTGTCGCTTAATAATATGTAGGTTACTTTAGAATAATTCCTAACTACAACAGGTTTTGCTAGGTTTTCCAAGCAGATTTTTACTTTGAATGCGACATCTTTGTGATCTGACCTCACCAGTGAAGACATGATGCATGGGGCATGCATCCATATTAGTGAGATCCAGGTCCAGTGTGTTTGAACCTCTGACTGAAGTATGCACTAACTAATCAAGGGCATTTATGTCAATAAAGTCCAGGAAATACTGTGCCTGCAAATTTGAAGCAGTATATGTTTCCCACTTTATAGACAGGTAGTTAAAGTCTCCCATGAATAGAGTGTTTGGTTAGATGGAAAATGCCTGCAGTAGGTCTAGGTAAGAGATGTAAGATACTTGTGACATAGAAGGTGACCTATAACTTGCTGAGATATGGTAAGGTACTCTATCTAAGGTGATCTCCATGTGGATGACCTCTAGGGTATCACCCTGTTTAACCAACCTTGAGGTATACTTGTTGCTTGTTCCACCTTTAGTCCCTGTCTGTGCAGCTAATTGTCTAAATGTGTGGAAGGCACTGTAACCTTGTATTGCCAGAGAAATTTCTGTGGCTTTAAACTATGTCTTGGTAATGGCACAGAAGTCTACACTCTCCAGAGTGAGTTAGCTTGTAGGGAGTGAAGTTTCTTGTGAAGGCTCCTAACATTGAGCAGTAACACCTTTAGATGTTTTGGGGTTTTACTTGGTATGTCAGCAGGTTTGCCACTTTGGCATTGCCTAAAACAGAACCTAAGGGGCTGAATAAACTTTTAACCAAAATCAGGAAGCCTGGGGGGAGGGGGAAACAGGTGCAGGCCATCTTTGGCAAAGCAGCATGATCAATTTGATTTCTGTATCATCATGTACAGTTTTGAAAGTGGTGTGTAAAACCTTTCCATGTCATTGTCTCAGTAAGGATTTCTGCAGAGGTAAATGAACCTAGTGGAAGAATGATCAGGCTGTCTACCCATCCATCCACAGTAAGTGCTAAATGTATGCTAGCTCCTAGAAATGCTTTTGATGTTGAAGGAGTCATATATGATGTCTTGCAGTTGATTTTTATACCTAGAGATTGAAACAGGACCTGACTGCTTTTTATGTCAAAAATGCTCACTTGCATTCACAGCTATCGATCATTTAAATAACAGAAGATAATTTTATTTGATTTTTGAGATATGCAAACATTGTATCTAAACATCTGATAAATAATCTGGATGCTGGGCATAGTTTAAATGGCAAAAATGAAAAATAAATGTGATGCTGGCTAGTATGAAATATAGTGTTTTTCCTATGAGACTGCCTTGTACTTTTCTGTTACTAAAAAGAAAAGTCTTTTCTGTTTTGACATCAGAGTACCCACTGCACTGACTTTTTTTTAATATTCTGAAAAAAATCAATAACATGATGCCGTTACATTAACTATAAAACCCATTTGTTTGTGGCTATTTTTGACATGCAAAAAGTACATGCTGAAGTTTACCTCCAAGAGATGCTAAAAAAGAGAAAGGTTAAAAAATGAGGCATCAGTAATTCTGAAGGCCTCTGATTGCATTTGCCTTGTATTGCTGAATTTTAGTTTAAATGGCTTACTTTTCCATATTGCTTTTTCTGATACAACTGTAGAAAGTACATTTGTTTTCCTCAAAAGAGTTTTTATAAGTAATATAAAAGCCATTTAAACGAAGAAGGTGCCATGAATGTACCCTTAAATGAAGATCTTGTTTTCACTTTGTTTTTAACTCTACAAAAGCATCATCAACTGGTTGAACAAGTAAAAATCTTGTATTTCTGAAGCATTTCCACACTCTGAATGTGACTTCCTGTTAGATTCTTTTCGGAGCCATGCAAGTCTCCTCAAAACTCTTTCTGACACTGCTGCTATTAAAGAAACGTTCGCTGTATGAAGTCGAGTTTTATCTGTTGTAGCCATTATTTTTGTTCTAATTGACCGGTAATATTTTTGTCTGAATAAACAAAACATTCTCCTGAATTTACTTTAAAATTGAACTCTGATATGAAATCAGGTGGACTAAATAAAGTACCTAGACAACTATGGCACTAGATGTTAACACTTACTGTATTTACCACCCAACCTAACATTTTATTGAAGGGTAAAGCTGCAAGGGAATGTATTATGAGTCTGATTAGGGACTGTTACTGAGATAGTAGCATTCTATCCCTTATATGAATTATATAAATTATATCTACCCACAACAGACAAATAAAGCCTGTGAGTCCTTTATGTCTCATGTACTTGACAAGAGGCACTAATTATCTGCTTTCAGAATATACTAAAAAGTGTCATAACACTGTGCACCGTCCACTTTGAATCTGGGAATCTCATCGTTTTTCTGTATGCCTTATTTGGAGATGAGGCATTCCCTGTAGGACAAACGAAAAATTCTTCTGTAACATTTACATTCCAACAAAAGCAGTATTTTCTGGAGGAGGCCCTAACAGCTGTAAGAAATAAATGTAATTATCAGACTCTTGACAGGATGAACGTCTATATCAGTCATGTAAAATTCCTCTTCACTGGATAAGTCGGGAGAATGGCTTATTTTATTTTTATGTTTGTGTACCTTCACAGCTATATGCAAATGTTCAGTTCTGTTTGAGTTCTAGCTTTAGGCTAATAGGTTAACAAAGATACTGACATGTGTCCCTGCTGTTCATCCTCTGATACATTATAATAAACTGTTGCATTGCAAAGGTTTTTATATTCAAAACTTAGATTGCATGATAACAGGAACCAGGTTTGATGAAGAAATGGTGCATTTAGCTTAGATAAATACAGACTGAGTGCAAGGTTCATTCACTAAACTGCCGGGACCTGATCCATCATGGATACTAGTGAAGGTGATGCTAGGTTTTAATATCTTAGCAGAACCAGGGCTGAACAAAACATTTTGATACTTTTGATAGACTGTTGAACCATGCTTTAAGAGACATCTGAATGGTAGTACCTAATCAGTAACAGAACAGGAACTGGATGATTTACATTTTTATTTAGTTATTTGTCTGCTTCTTTTCATGATTTATTGTTATTTTTATCAGTGTTTTTATAGACTGCTTGCTGTTCAGTGATATAATTTTTTTAAAGAAAGTTGAAATAATAAAAATACAGATGTAGTAATAAAAAGATGCTGACAACGTACTGCATTCGCCCTTCTGGGCTCTTATTTTAATTTTAATTGAAGATCTGTAGAAGAAATGAAAAACTGAGAACTGTAAGCCACTTTTTCTTCTTTTTTTTCTTTCACCTGCTCCCATTAGGGGTCGCCACAGTGGATCCTCTGTTTCCATTTCTTCCTGTCTTCTGCACACACCAACCACCTGCATGTCATCTCTCACCACATTCATAAACCTTATCTTAGGCCTTCCTCTTTTCCACTTACCTGGCAACTCCATTCTTAGCATCCTTCTCTCAATATACCAAGCATCCATCCTCAACACCAACCAAGTCCAAAACAATGCAATTTTGCCTCTCTGGCTTTGTCTCCAAGCCGTCCAACTTGAGCTGACCTTCTAATATACTGATTTCTAATCCTATCCATCCTTGTCACACACAATGCAAATCTTAACATATTTAACTCTGCCACCTCTAGCTTTGGCTCCTGTCTTTTTGTCAGTGCCACTGTCTCCAAGCCATATAATATATATGATCTCCCTGCCATCTTGTAGACCTTCCCTTTCACTCTTACTGGTACCCGCCAGTCACAAATCACTCCTGACACTCTTCTCCACCCACTTCACCCTGCTGCACTCTCTTCTTCACCTCTCTTCTATACTCACCATTACTCTGAACTGTTGATCATTTAAACTCATCCACCTTCACCAACTCTGCTCCCTGCATCCTCACCATTCGTCTATCCTCCCTCTCATTCACACACATATATTCTGGCTTAGTCCTGCTGACCTTCATTCCTCTCCTCTCTGGAGCATATCTCCACTTCTCCAGGGTCTCCTCAACCTGTTCTCTACTCTCACTACATATCACAATGTCATCTGCAAACATCATAATCCATGGGACTCCTGTCTGATCTCGTCCGTCAACCTGTCCATCACCATTGCAAATAAGAAAGGGCTCAGAGCTGATCTTTGATGTAATCACACCTCCACTTTAAATGCATCCATCACTCCCACCGTAGACCTCACCACTGTCACACTACCATCGTACATATCCTGTACCACTCTTACATACTTCTCTGCCACTCCCGACTTCCTCATAAAATACCACAACTCCTGTCTAGGCCCCCTGTCTTAGGCTTTAAGTCCACAAAGACAAGGTGCAACTCCTTTTGACCTTCTCTATACTTCTCCATCAACACTCTTGGTGCAAACATTGCATCTGTAATGATCTTTCCTGGCAGGAAACCATACTGCTGTTCACTAATCATCACCTCCCTTCTTAACCAAGCCTCCACTACTCTTTCCCATAACTTCATGCTGTGACTGATCAGTTTTATCCCTCTGTAGTTACTAAAGCTTTGCACATCACTCTTATTCTTAAAAAATGGTACCAATACACCTTTTCTCCACTCCTTAGGCATCCTCTCACTTTCCAAGATTCCATTAAACAATCTGGTTAAAAGTCCCACTGCCATCTTTCCTAAACACTTCTATGCTTCCACAGGTATATCATCTGGACCAACAGCCTTTCCATTCTTCATCCTCTTCATAGCTGTCCTTACTTCCTCCTTGCTAATCCATTGCACTTCTTGATTCACTATCCTCACATCATCCAACCTTCTCTCCCTCTCATTCTCTTCATTCATCAGCCACTCAAAGTACTCTTTCCATCTGCTCAACACACTCTCCTCGCTTGTGAGTACGTTTCCCTCATTATCCTTTATCACCCTTACCTGCTGCACATCTTTCATATCTTAGTCCTTCTGTCTAGCTCATCAGTACAGGTCCTTTTCTCCCTCCATAGTGTCCAACCTTTCATACAACCCACCATACACCATCTCCTTATCCTTCGCCACCTCTCTCTTCATCATACACCTCATCTCCTTGTACTCCTGTCTACTTTCTTCATCTGTCTGACAATCCCACTTCTTCTTCACCAACCTCTTCCTCTGTATACTCTCCTGTAATCCCTCATTCTATCACCAGGTTTCCTTTCCTCCTTCCCCTGTCCAGATGTCACACCAAGAAGCAGCTTTCTAGCTGTCTCCCTTACCACCTCTGCTGTGGCTGCCCAGCTATCTGGTATCTCTTCACTGCCACCCAGTGCCTGTCTTAACTCTTCCCTGAACTCCACCTTATAGTTATCCTATTTTAACTTCCACCATTTGATCCTTGGGAATGCCCTCACTCTCCTCCTCTTCTTCTTGATCGCCAATGTCATCCTACAGACCACTATCCTTTGCTGCCTAACTACACTTTCCCCTATCCCTACTGTGCAGCCTCCAATCTCTTTCAGACTGTCCCTGCTGCACAGGATATAATCCACCATTGTGCATCTTCCTCCACTCTTGTACATCAACCTATACTCCTCCCTCTTCTTAAAATACGTATTCACCACAGTCATGTCCATCCTTTTCACAAAATCCACTACCATCTGACCTTCTGCATTCCTCTCCATAACACCATACCTACCCATCACCTCCTCATCTCCTCTGTTCCCACTCCAATCACCACTCTCTCAACCTTGGGTATACTCTCCATCACTTCATCTAACTCACTCCAAAATTTTTCTTTTTCATCCATCGCGCACCCAACTTGTGGAGCATATACACTAACAACATTCATCATCACACCATCAATTTCCAGCTTCATAAACATCACTCTATCTGACACTCTTTTCACCTCCAAAACACTCTTGACATACTATTCCTTCAAGATAATCCCTACCCATTTATCCTCCCATCCAAATCATGGTAGAACAATTTGAACCCACCTCCGATACACCTGCCCTTACTCCCCTTCCATCTGGTCTCTTGCATGCACAATATAGCAACCTTCCTTCTGTCCATCATATCAGCTAGCTCTCTGCCTTTACCAGTCATACTACCAATATTCAAAGTTGCTACCCTCACTTCCACACTCCTAACTTTCCTCCTGTCTCTGGACATGCCTTCCCCCTTTTCTTCTCCTTTGGCCAACAGTAGCCCAATATCCACCAGCACCCTGTTGGCTAACAGTACTGGAGGCGGTCATTGTTAACCCAGGCTTCGACTGATCCAGTATGGAAATCTTCATTGTTGTCTGCATATTTGCTCTGGCAAAAATTTTACACTGGATGCCCTTCCTGCACAACCCTCTCCACTTATCCGGGCTTGGGACAGGCACAAAGAAATACACTGGCTTGTGCTTCCCCCAGTGGCTGGGATGAGAATTGTAAGCCACTGTGCAGATATACTTACTCTGGCACTGATGTGGGAAATGAAGTACTTAGTGTGGTGAGAACAAAAGAAACAAGGTCCAAACAATATTAGCTATATATCAGTGCTGTGCACTCCAATGGTAGTTTCACAGAGCAGTGGTGAAAGACCACACAATCAATGTCAGCTTTCATACATAGAAGGGACAGCCGATGTAAACTCTGGCTGATAAAGAAAGAGTATAATGTGGGTAAAAAATATTATGATTTACAGTTAAGTGACCCTCCCCCAAAACAAGATTTCTAAATGGAAGTCATTTTTTACTGAGGACCATGATTTTTTAAATGCAGCTGTCATGCTTCTCACCGTAAGTAATTCAGCAAGTTACTCATTTATCATTGTGATTTAACTATCACTTGTTTATATGATTCCTTCATATTCCTTCAGCATAGTGGCAATCTGATACAGTATTTGTGTACATTCAAAAGGACACTGTTCTAGCAAAGGCCATTGCTGCATATTGAACAGATACCACAGCAGTGTAACACTAACAATTGCATATGCTTGATTGGATGAGGCAGGAAATAAAACACCCAAAGTGTTAGTCTGTCTCTACGTTTGTACATCAGTACCTTCACATAGTAATCTATTCATAATATGTGGATGCATCACTTTGCCAGACAGTAGAACTCTTAACTATCCAGAATTTAGCAGAATGTCCATATTTTTGCCTCATATTTTTGGTCTGTTCCTCATAAAATGTGTGGTTTTCCTTCAAATCAGTAAGGATTAAAATCATTATATAATGTTAGACATTTCAGTTTCTGACTTCATACCCCACAGACAATTGCATGCTAATATAAAACATGTTGTTCTATCAACTTTCTAAGTTTCTAAGAGCAATATTAAAAATTGTCCTGGTTTGGGGGTCTTTGTCCCCCTGTTACTTTTAGCTTTGTCCAAAATTCTTGCTCTAACAGTTTGAGAGCTATACCAGCCAGTAACCATGCCACAAGGCTATGAGTAGGAGTTGTCTATCATCATATTAAGTCCACATATGTATTTTCCCACACATTGCTAAAATGAGAAACCAATGAATCCAAATAAAAAAACACGATCATCAAAAGTGCTGAGTATACATGTATATGGAACACATACAGAAACATTGTATTTAACTGACAAGCACTGTTGTGCCATAGGGAAAGTACAACAGTAGAGAGGAGGCACTTGAAACATGCATACAAACTACAATAGGATACAGGACACCATCGACAGTATGCAATATATGATCTGTAAATGTAGGTACCCTCATGGAACTATGCAGCAAATTAACATTTGCACATGCTTGGCTGCACACATCAACATATCCACAAACTGTAACTAGACTACGCACTGTATGGTCATGGTGTACAGTATGATAATTCACATCTACATATACTCACAGAAACACAGACATGTACACACACACACACACACACACACACACACACACACACACACACATGAACACACACGCGCGCACACATGCACATGGACACAGATGGACACACACACAGACATAGATGCAAGAACACACACAAACACACACACACACACACACACACACACACACACACACACACACACACACACATAGACATGCACACAAATACATGGACACACACAGACTGACAGACACAGACACACACACACACACACACACACACACACACACACACACACATGAACACACACGCACACATGCACATGGACACAGATGGACACACACACAGACTTAGACACAAGAACACACACACACACACACACACACACACACACACACATAGACATGCACACAAACACATGGACACACACAGACTGAGACAGACACACACACACACACACACACACACACACACACACACACACACACACATACACACACACACACACACACAAACACATACTGAGCTATAACTGGGTGATCCAGTGCATGGTGCCATTCCCTAATCAGACACCCTTTAACTCTAAGTTGAGCAGTAAATAAATAAATAAATAAATAAAAGGTCCCTTACCTTCATTTGATGCTCTAAGCCATGTCCATTGACAAAAAAATGTCCATTCCCCAAACTTGCTGGTTTGTGCTTCTCACCTCAGGAACAAACAGCAAGACAGATCCATTTCTACACCCCAAAATTCTAAGTTGAGGAGCAGAAAATGAATAAGAATTCTTCTTTTAAAGTTAAAGCAACAACTTAGATCATGCACCCTTCAGTCCTGACCAACAAAAGCAGTGTTATTGATTTCAGTAGCTACATTCAGAAATGTTAGTATGGAAACGAATAATGGTACTATACTACCAATCACTCAGCACTGCAGTGGTGGTGCTGCGGTAGCGTTGTCGCCTCACAGTTAGACGTTGCCCATTCAATTCTCAGTTAGAGCGTCATCTGTGTGTCGACATGCGTGAATGGGCATTCCTTCGTTGAAGGTTGTGCGTTAGGCCCGGCAAGCCAGCACGTAAAAATCTACTGCCAATCATTAGTGGACCGGAGTTCCGCTGTGGCGACCCCTAGCCGGGAAAAGCCGAAGGACACAAACAAACTACCAGTCACTCAGCATTTATTTTATTTATTTTATTTTACATTTGTTTGCTGTGAGTGTCCAACTGGGTGAAGAGCCCATTTCCAGGGAGAAAAGCTACATGTAGAATATGCCAGAAAAATACAAGAATACAGGAATATAAAAATACAAAATATACCAAAGTTACAAAAGTATGCAAAAAATACAGAATATTACAGCATGCCAGAAACTACAGGAGACAATGAAGCAGACAGTCTATAGTTACAGAAATACAAAAATATCAAATACAGTAAGAGTGCTAGGTGCAAGGAATACATTAGTGTAGGCACTACAAAAAGCACATAGAGTTCTGAGGAGGGGGTTCAAGCATACAAGTAAGCAGTAAGAAAGAGACTGAGATCAGTTAACATTGACAGCAGTGGGGAGAGAGAGTTACCCCATTTGACTGCTTGCTGCCTCCCAGTGAGATATCTCTGGAACCAGGTGAGTGTGGAATGGCTGGTTTTAAATTCTGATAGTGTGTTTAACAGTCTGGAGTGTGAAAAATTGTGAAATGCTTTTGAGAGGTCCAGAAAGATGCTGTGGTTGAGACCAGGTTACCTTAATTTCTGAGAAGGTTGATAAAGTTAGTGAAGCTTACAAGGGCAGTGGTTGTACTATGGTGTGCCCGGAATCCATGTTGAGTTTTGGATAATAGATTGTTAGTAAGAAAATATTGGAGGAATTGGGTATGGATGCATTTTTCCAGAATTTTTGATAGCAGAGAGAGGATAGCAATTGGACGGTAGTTGGAAAGCTCTATAGAGCTGCCGCCTTTATGTAGTGGAATGATGTGGGCTATTTTCCAGATACTTGGGACCTGTTGTTTAGTAATGGAACAGTTTACAAGGATGGAGACAGGGTATACAATGGCTTTTGCAGCGATTTTAAGATAGTCTGCAGATAGGTTGTCTGCAGCTAGGGTTGTTGTCTTGAGTTTTTGAGGTATTTTTTATGGTAGCAGTAGGAATAGGTTGTAGGGAGAAGTTATTGTCATATTGTGCTGGAGAGAGATGAGTGGGGGGGGGTAGCTAGTGTTTATTAGTTTGAGTATCAAATTGGTGAAAAGTTTGTTAAACTGTGTGGGTATGTCATCTATGATGTTGTCAGTGTTTGGGGAGGGGGTAGTGTTGACCAGACTGAAGGATTTTCTTGATTGCTGACCAGAACGTTTGTGGAATTCCTTGGTGTTCTAGTTGTATTTTAGCATAATATTCTTTTTAGAGTGTAGGGGAAAGTGAGTGTATGGTGTTTAAGATGGGTTTGCCTTTAAGATGTAACAGAATAAAAGATATTGCTAGCCTGAGGGTTGGTGTTGTATTAGTTTCAAAAGGATGAGTCCTTATTGGATAACTGGTGGAGGGGTGTGGTTAATGATTAACTATAAGTTTAGATGTAGTGGGGGGGGTTGGTGGGAATGGAGGTAAGGGAGGGGAGTGGAGTGAGCCCGAGCATAGCGAGTGCGAATGGAGCAGGGCTATCCCTGACTGAGCTGTGCGATAGGAATGAAAAACCAATCAGTAATTCCTAAAAACAGGTATTAAGCTTAACACTATCCCTTTATTGTGCCTGTTGCACCTCGAAAAACAGGAGAGAAAGAAGCTATATTCCCAGTTTTTGTACCCCTGTGGTAGATAAGGCAAATAATATTTTGCCTCTTAGCTTTCCCTAATCTTAAAAAGTACTACCTAGCATCATTATTTTTCCTTTATCTCAGAGTATACGGCCTATTTTTTTTTTGGGGGGGGGGGTGTAAGGTAGGGAGAGGTATGCAGCTGCTGCTCCTGGCAGAGAGGTCATCAGTAATGTAGTGTAATGGATGAATACATAACAGAAGTAATGTTATCCCAAACAATTCTAGTACTAGTCTAGACTCCTTGGTAGAAAAACACCTACAGAAGTTGAGTCGCCTTGGTTACTGGGCAATGACCAAGAGTATCTGGTGCTTGTGTGTATAGTATCTGTGATTATCACAATCTCGATGCAGGGCAGGAGACCCATTTAACCCAGAGATGATGTGGCTTGGGATACTAAAAAAATGGCAAGAGAGGTAGAATTAAGACACAACATGCAGTGAACAAAACGCCAGCAATAGTACTTTGTTATTAACATGTATGAGAAAAGACCAGTATTGCAACTATGTGTAAGAAAATAAAGTTACAACCTAGCATATGAGTTCCTGGACTGAGTGGGAGCCTATGGGAGTGAGGAGATTAGTGCATCTATTGATCATGCTACCTAAGACCTCGCACCTGGGGAGGCTGCCCCCTTTGTTCCACCCTATCTATACCTCTGCACATACACATACACAGATGCATAGTCACATATTGTACATACACTCATACACACACACACACACACACACACACACACACACACACACACACACACACACACACACACACTTTCAACAGTAGCGCAATCATACCTTTTATAAGAACATGTCCATCATGGTAACTGACAACAACTTGGTGTCCTGAATACATGAAAGGCATTGTGCTTGTAGTTATGGCACTGCAACTGCAGAATCTGCATGGAAGAAGTACTGACAGAGCTGATTAAACACAATGGATATATTGGATAGCATGAAATCTAGTCTCTTACTGAGAACATGTGCAGCGTGTGTGTGCTTGTGTGCCATAAAAGCACAGGGAAGCAGTGAGAGCAGCATGAATCTCTGCGTGTGTCAGCAGTGGGCTGCTGGCTGTACAGCCCATCTATTTCACCAACCTTCTGCCAAACAACATACAACAGCTGTACCCTAGTAGACAATGGGATTTTTGTATGGGTTTTTATTTCTGAATGTCTTAGTAGGCTGGGCCTTGAATAAACTGTGCAACCTAGATGGTATTCATGTTTTCTGCATATGCAGAATGGATTGTCAGTATCTGTTTTTCTTATCCAATGTTTTCCCAATGCAAGTATTTGTTTTTGTATCTCAAATAATAGACCAGTAAGATAAATATAGATTTTTTTTTTATTGGAATGAGTCTGTTCCTACTTTTTCTCAAGGTAATGAAGGAATTTAAAAGTATATGTGCTCCTCTTTCTGGTTTTGATCCTTAAGCATGTAGCACGCTTTGCAGTTTTGTACTAACTGTTCTGTTTGTATAGCCATATTGCAAACTACATTGCATTATATATTGTTTCTTGGCACTTACTTATGTTAAGGTGAGCTTCATGTATCTTTGATGACATACTTTGACTCAGTTGAGAGAGAACACGACTTCTGGAAGGAAAATGAAAATTGGGGTGTACTGTAGATGGTAGGGTTAAACAAACATATAACATACACAAGAATGCAAAGGGGGTGATGACACAATCAGTGGTGTGGAAGACAATTGAGAATGGGGCATTAACACTCAAAGATAGTAATGTCAACCAAATAAAGATAGAAAACTTAATATAACACATAATTACTCCTTGAAAGGACCTAAGCTCTAGCCATCCTCACTTAGACTAAACAAAGCGCTTGAGTTACAGGCTGAGCTACACAAGTGGTAATGTTGTCTGGTAGTTGATACAGATGATTAAGGCTTACAGCTGTTGATGAGCTATTTCCTGTAATCATGGTAAGGGGTCTGGTTCCTGTCCTCCCCATTCACCTGTTTTGTGAATCTGAGCTAATACTTAACACAATGGTGCTCTCCGGTCCCCTGAAAAGGAAAGCTTGTGTCCAGCGGACTTACATGGTTAGCAAATAACTAAAAAAAGTTTGTTAAACATCTTCAAGTATATATTTTTAATAAACATCACCAAATTACTGGCAGTGTCATCAGGGCTTATAACATAATGGCTTTTAACTTCCATTGAAGGCCGAAACTACGTCAACTGGGTATATGTTAAAGTGTGTTTCTTTGATAATTTTTAAAAATTTAATAATGTATTTTAGTGTTTTTCAGCTGTTGTACTAATGTTTATCAAAACATGCCAAAGGTATAATTAGGTGGTTAGAAACTGCCTTCAAATTTCAAACTACTGAACTTTAAGATGCCCCTGACCTCTGAACAATGTATCAAAATCACTGTTATCCTGTTATCAGTGATGGCAAACCTATGACACGTGTCAAAGGTGACCCGCCACAATGTTTTGGGTGACACTCCAGCATCCACCAACACCAGAGTTACCAAAGAAACTGAACAAATCAAAAATATAACAAATATGAGACCCTGCACCACCCAGAGATTAACATGGATTCTCATCATCTGTATTAGTACATCACCTGTCATCATAGCAGCCACACAGTTCAGTGGGCTTCCAAGTGCTACACTGGAAGCTCATTATCAAGATACAGGCAGATATCTGCAACTGCAGTCTCCAAATAAATGTGTTTGTTTGAAATCAGCTTTTGCATTTGTTGCTCATGTGAAGTGCACTGAATTATTTTGTGCCAGGAGCCAGTTCAACAACACTGCTGGAGAGTTGAGGAAGTTGTTAACCTCAAAGACTATTTCAGTATACTTTCTCAAGAGTCTGCCGAGGGTAGTGCTAACATTGTTTCTATTCATGGCTACAGTTCTGCAAAGGGTAAGTAGTCTGCATTTCTAAGTGTGTGCTGTTTTACATTCCTCTTAACTGTCCCGCTTAATCTCTCGTAAAACTGGTGACTTTTTACACTTAATAATAGCAATAGTTAGGAATACAGACTTATTTTACTTCAGAAAATGTATATTAATTCAAGTTCATTTTTTCCATTTACATTTAGGGGGGGGTACACCAGCAGAGTCAAGTTATGGCATTTTCCAAATTTTTGACACTTCGAGCCCAAAAGGTTCACCATCACTGTGTTAGAACATGCATTCACAAACTACAATCTAAACTTTACATAAGGTCTTCTAAATTATCATCAGGTGTAGTGGCAGTGTAAAGGCTAAGGGTTTAAGCTCTCTGCCTCACAGATTCAGTTTCAGGGACTGAAGTCTGACCTGCAGTCACTGTCTGCATTTGTAGTTTACCCC
>NC_056727.1:985969011-986026511 GCF_019279795.1 Protopterus annectens
AATCTGTTCATGAATGCCGTAAAAATGTAATATAATGTGTTTTCGTTACCACAGCCATTGGTTTTGGTCAGTGTTAGCAATAACAAGTTGAAAAAGTACTGTAGCTTCTTTATGCACTTTACTGCCGCATATCCCTTATTGCAACTCAAACCAAAGTAGTACTGCCTACTTCTTCCGTGAAAAACAACCCCAGAATAAGCTGTCCACATAACCCACCCTCCCTTTAGAAAAGCATCAGTTGCTGAAACTTTGTCATTGAAAGGGTTCTTTTCAAACAGATTTTCAACTCATCAGAAATAAAACGTTTACCAAAAGCATGATTCCTATGTCTGTCTTTTCATTCTTAGGATTCATTCCTCACACTGGAAACATTCCTTTCATTAGTAAGACAGCAGCTATGTGAATTCATGAGTGCGTGCGTAATGCATGCAAAACAAGAAGCGGAATTTTTCAGTTATTTGTCATCCTTAAGATAATCCAAAGTTATTCCTTAGGAGTAACGACTTACAAAAACACTTTATTGTGTTTCCTGCACTCGTTTCCTTTCTAGTATGCGAGTTTCACAACCGCAAAAATCTGGTTGCAATAATACGTAAGTACTATATATATATATATATATATATATTGATAGATAGATAGATAGATATAGATATATATAGTAACTGATTCTGTGGGTCTATTGTATTCTGAAGAAGTCTTATTTCATCCTTGGTTTGTGGTTCGTTAGCAGTTTGTTTCATCTGGCAATATTTTTTTTTTTGTTATTAGTTCTGTTCTTCCCTGGTTCCATGTTTGCCTTATATGATAGTACCTGCTTGTGAGTCAGTTTGCCGTTTCTAATGGAGTCCAACTATGAATAGAATCTATAAACAAAATAGAAATACAACAGGCTCATTTACATGAGATTCTTGTTGAAGTGGATTCATACTGGTTGGGTATTTCGTGGCCCAATGGACTCTCCTGGCAAAAAAACTGCAAATAAATAAATAAAAAATATAGGAGATACTCAGCCACCATGTTTCCCTCTTCTTGTATGTGAAGCTGACCTTTTACTCTCACAAGTTTTCAGACATTGCCAAGTATAGGTCTTAACTTTTTATCCATTTGTGTCTTTCTGTAGCATCATCTTTTGTATGTCATGACTTCCCCCTCTTATTTATCCATCTTTTCACATATGTTCTACATGTGCTGTTTGTAATAATCATTATGGCCAATTTGTTCCTGTAACTGTATAATTTTATTAATATTTTTTCAGTCTTTCTGCTACCTTATTCATATCTCTCAGCTGTACAGATTTTCACAGACTGTCCAGATTTTGCCTCATATTTTTGGTCCGTTTTTCATAAAATTGTGGTTTTATGGCAAATTCATGGCAAATCATTAAAGACTGAAGTTAGAAAATAATGATAGGCACTTGAGTTTCAGACTTCACACCCTTCAGAAAATTCATGCTAAGGCAAAACCTGTTCTATTAGCTTTCTAAGTTTGTAAGAGCAATATTTAAAAATTGTCACTACTTTTGGGCCTTTGTTCCACTTTTATTTATGACTTTGTCCAGATTTCTTGATCTAAGAGGTTGAGAGGTATAAGCAATTACAAACTACTGAACTGGCAATACCAAACTATGGGTCTATGCCAGTTTAGCAAATTAACATATGAGCAAAACTGAAAAGAACGAGAATGCAGCATTGAAACTCAAAACACCGAACGTTCACGAAAGCGAAACTTACAAGATTGAAACAAACACATTCAATAAATTACAGGAAAAATAGATGCATGTCCCTTTAAACTACACTGTGATTTACACCAACTTCTGCAGCATACACAGAGCACTTTCTGGATGATAATCGTTCCAATGAAATGATGAATGTGGTGTTCAATTTAGCTTCACAACAACCTTTTCCTACATTTTTGCAGGGGGGGGGGTCAAGACCTCTTACACCCCCCACAGCTCCTGCAAATTATATATGCCAACTCCAAGATTGCACGACAGTGGGGAAAAGGGTGAATTTCCTTATCCTCACTGTACTGTGATCTTCATTCAAAAGCTACGAGGTTCCCCAAAAAAACTATTTCTAACATCTGCAACTGTTTTTTGGTGTCTGAAGTTTCGGGTTTATGAACGTTCATTTTTGTGCCATTTCATGTTGTCGTCTTGTTTTCAATTTAATTCATATGTTAATTTGGTAAACTGAAGTAGACCCATATATATATATATATATATATATATATATATATATATATATATATATGTGTGTGTGTGTGTGTGTGTGTGTGTGTGTGTGTGCGTGTGTGCGTGTGTGTGTGTGTGTGTATGTATCAACTTGATTTATATATATATATATATATGGGTCCATATGACTTCATCGACAAGTCATAATATCGACATTCACTACTCCGGCACGAAATCACCGACAGATGAAATAATCGAAATCTCACTTCACCGATATTCACTAGTTCGACAACGAAGCAGTCACTAAGTAAATGCCCCTAACCAGTGCACAAACCTCCTACATGTACTAAACCATGGTAGTCATGGATAGGTAAATGCAAACTCTGTTACAGACATTGAATAAACATGTCCGGGTTGTCAGGGAACGGAGAGGCAGTGTACCAGATAAATAATCGCGTTACTGACAGTGGTGGTACACTGCCTCTCCGTTCCCTGACAACCCGGACATGTTTATTCAATGTCTGTAACAGAGTTTGCATTTACCTATATACAGTTGTTTATTAATGATTAAGTGCTTTTGTCAGGAACTCTGACTTCATCAGAACAATGAACGCATAAAGCACTAAGTTGAAATACCCTGCCCTGGCACTGAATTAATTACATCACATCCTATTAAAATTAACCATTAAAGAAGCAATGTTAATAAAACTATGTTTAGACACTTGTTATACATAAAATGGCTGACATCACTTCAACCATAAATACCACATAAAATACATTGATTTAAGTTTCAACAGGGACATAAAAATGACCCTCTCGGTATGGCCTTACACTAGCATTAAGTTTGATTTGTCACTTTAATTCTAAAAATTCCAAGTAGTCATCCACTGGACCACCCCGGGACCCTAAGTCAACATAGTCAATAGCACAGAACTTGATTTTGTGCGTGGGAAACATCTCAACATGATTATACAAAGCATTCCTATTATTTTTCTGTTTGATATCATATAGATGTTTATATACCCTTTGTTTAAGGGCCCTTTTAGTTTTTCCCACATAAAATTCATCTCAGGAGTCACACTTGGCAATATAAACCACTCCTTTTGAAAAACAATAGTATGTCCTTAGGGGTAAATAACCCCAAAGTTCTTAATGAAAATATTGTCCCTATCCAAAATAAGGGGACATTGTGTACACCTACCACATTTAAAGCAACCGCCATCTCTGTGTGCCTTCCTAGTTCTTTCTAACAAATTCTTAAAGCATGTATCTTTCTTGTACACTACTACTGGTTTGTCTCCTATAATCCTGTTTACCTCACCATCCAAGGTAAAAATCATCCAAAATTTCTCTGTGATATTTCTAATATCATAGAAATTAAGTGTAAAAGGGATGGTAAGGGCCCTTGAAAACTTGCCCTGTCTATCCTCACTAGGGCTTAAAACTGTCTCAACCACATTTGATAAAAGTCTGACTAATGTACCTGTTTGCCTTTTGAGTTTAACTTCATTTTCTATTGTGTTAAATTTTAGGGGATACCCTCTTCTTGTTAACATCCCTCTCAATGTCTCACATTCCCTGTGATCATCCTCAGAGGTCATTCTGGCAACCCTGACATATTGCCGCTTGGCCAGTGCCTTCTTTTGGTGTACAGGGTGCCAGCTTCCAAAGTGCAATAGTGTGTTTGAATAGGTAGGTTTCCTATATAATTTTTAGATGAACACCTTTCTCCTATAATCTTTTACAATGGTCACATCCAAAAAGTTAAGCTTATTGTCATCCTTGCTCACTGTGAATTTAAAAAAATCAGTAGTGGTATTAATGTATGTCACAAATTCCTTTAAACTTTCCTCACCACCTTTCCACAGACGGACTATATCATCCAGGTAGCAACCATATAGGGCCCAGAATTCTCTAAAGTTGGAATTCATAATAAATTGGTCCTCCCAGTGGGCCAGCACTATGTTGGCAAATGCTGGCGCACAACATGCTCCCATGGCCACTCCTTGTCGTTGCCTAAAAATGTGCCCTTCAGAACTCAGGAAGTTGTTCTCTAGAACTAGTTCCATGCAAGTTCTTAGAGTCGGTATTGTACCATGCCCCATATATGAGTTGTTACATAAATATTTATAAAACCACTCCAACCCTTCTTCATGCGGTATCACAGAAAACAGGTCCCTGATATCCATTGTGACCATAATCAACCCATCATCATACATTTTAGGTTTAATTTTACTAAGAAAGTCCCATGAGTCCTTGATGACCCATTGTCATTGAGAAAGTGGAGTTCCTGGTTTCTGCGAGTGGCAGTACAGCATCTGTACAGCCCCATAGTGCAGTGCTAGATCTCAAAACAGAGCTTCAGCATGACCTGAGGATATCAGTAGGTGATGCCCCAGATGAGTGCTGCGATATCTCTATTTACTTAATTGGTATTTCCATTTTCCAAGCACGTGATGGCTTACTGAAGAACAGTGTGCTTATGTTGGGTACCTTAGGAAATAAGGGATATAGCCTGCAAAGGTTCTTGCATAAAGTAAGGTATTTACCCACACTGTTGGGCAATGCTGTCATATATTTGCACTGGGACAATGTGCAAGGTACTGGGTTTGTTTACACTATGATTTCTGATTTAGTATTCACAGGTAAATCGCTAGAAGGCAGTACCACATGGAACTGTCACCACCTAATGTCAGAGATTCTTCTAGTATCAAGGAACTTACATGGTCAAGGAGTACTGTGGGTATGAAGGACACATAGAATGTGACCACTGGATTCCCTATTGAGACCACTAACACAGCCATTTTACCTGCAGCAATCCAAGAGACACACAGAGTGGGCAGGTTACAGGAACCACTGAAAGCCAGGATAGTGTAATATCCCCTACAAAACAGTAATTCATATCTGCCATAAGCCCCATGGGGTGTGGTTATAAACATGGGGGGGTGTAAGTACTGGTGATCTGTGGAGACACATGTGCCAAACCCCCTGAAGTAGCTGCATTAATGGCTGTGACCCATGGAGGCACAGGATAGTCTCACCACAGCCATGTCTGACTCAGTATGAGTAATGCAAGGTATACAGAATGATTTCTAGGAGTTTATGTCCTAGATGTGTGATAGACTGAATCACATAACAGAACATACTATGTTCTTTCATGCTCTTATATCATTTCATGCTTGCATGCTGTGCATCATGTGTCATCCACT
The DNA here is from genome assembly GCF_019279795.1 of Protopterus annectens. Lineage (NCBI taxonomy): Eukaryota > Metazoa > Chordata > Ceratodontiformes > Protopteridae > Protopterus > Protopterus annectens. The sequence continues at coordinate 985,974,394 of NC_056727.1, forward strand.
AAGCCATTCCACCACTGCCTCCACAAATGGTGGCCATTGTGGCCATTGAAGGGTAAAATCTCTGTCACAACACTAGCACTTCCACAGCTACATCTGTTGTGTTGGCGGCCATAGCTAGGAGTGGATGTACCCAGGGTCATGCTAGTTAAGGCAGTGTCATATCTGGTAACAGACATCATTCATTATCCCACAGCATGCCAAAATCTAATTAGGGCCATGGTACAACCTACACAATTCTTGGCAGAGGCAGTCCTCTTGTTTGGGTGCATACAAGGGGTGCCCAACCTTCTACCATGCATGTCTTGGACCTGCCAAGTAGCTCAAGCCAAAGTACTGCAATTACTGCAGAGTCTGTATCCTCAGAGACATACACACATAAAAAAACACATGCACACATACATACCACCACAGCCCCCAGTACATCACACACTCAGACATCTAATCACCCAGGCCCTTTACAAAACCTTTTACAATAAGGACTCCACATTCACACATTCCCTACCACAAGTGGAGTGTTACTTTTCAGTGTCCTCAACACTAACATAATTCCCTGGGAAAGACACTGCCTACTTGTGCTTTTTTCCCTCCCTCGCCTGTCAAAATGTTAATACTGGGCCCTGCCCATTGCAGTTTGTATACACATGGGTAGGTACAGTCTGGTGCTGGATTTGCATACATCACTTTTGCTGTAATGTACATACTGTGTTGTGGGCCAAAACTGTGTACTAGTGGCTGCCTGTCTGCCAGTGCCAAGGCAAATTACACCCATCACTGTCTACCATGTTCATCCCCTGCTGCTTGGTACTCCACTGACTCATCTGGCTCTACATCCACTGTCTGGTGGGCCGAGGGTTGTTCTTGTGGAAACTGTCCTGTTTTGTAAATGCCTCCAAAGTATGATACCGTGTAACACTGCACATTCTGAGAACATTTGTGCACACATATTATGGTCATACTACATAGTGTCAAAGGCAACCAGGTAGGGAAGCATGTCTTCAGCAGTCCTAACATACACTCCACAATGACCTTGGTTTGCAATAGGTAGAGCTAAAGCTGTCTATTTTTGCAGCTGGAGCCATCATCTGATCTGTTATCCAAAACAAGCTCCTTTTGGACTTGAGGAGAGAAAAACAGTAAAAAGGTCTTTTCTCCTTTTAAACTCTAGCAAACTGCTTACTGTGCTTGCACACTTGTAGCATGAAATTGCTACAATTTATGCCACATACAGAGTGCTACAGCACTTCAGTGCTGTCCCCAAATGCAATGCCAGCATTTATTTCTAAGACTGATTGGAATCTTCTGACCGTGTACCCTAACATCTTGTGCCCAGGGTGGCAGCCTTCTTTGCCATACCCTAGCTATGCCTCTTGCAATAGGGCATAGCTGTATCCCTGATCTGGTTCCTTCTGTGGATTTATGATTGGTGTCATTAACAAGAGCTCCAGGCTATATCCAAAACTAACAATAAGATGCCCCTGGGGGAAGTTATCCCTCGCTAACCACTGGTGCCATATGGTGATTACGTGGTTGGCCTGCACACACATAGTAGATGATATTCCGTACATTACAGACCATCTGGCTGTTAATGCACTGATATCCTTTCAGGTTCATAAACCTTCTTCCCAGGTCCCCAAGGTGGGGCACTCTATGTACTCTAGTACCACAGGAAAGCAGGGTATATCACAGAAGTGTTCTTACACCAGTAAATAAATAAATAAATAAGTTCCACATGGTGTTGGCTGTCTCCCCAGTGGCACATAGAAATCACAGATGCCCTGTCCCAAATTCTGTTCCATGGCATTAACACTTCTGTTCCATGGCACCTACACTTCCAGTTAATACAGTTACAACTCTAACCCCCCCCCCCCCTCCAACAGAGCCAATAGAAGGGGCTGACTACTGATAACTTATTATTATAAAGTTGTCAAATGTAGCTGCTGGCAAGTGTTAATACATACTTCTAAACTCTGATGTAATTAGCTTTTCTAATGTATTGAATTAGAGCTGAATTGCCATATTTACTTTATGTATTTATACATTACTTTATTACTGTTTGATAACTATTGCTCTATAATTAGTCTCCCATTTGCTTCTGGCAAGGTCCTTATAGGTTTTTATAACTCTGTTATAATTATTTTATGTGCTGCTGCTAAGCAGAACTGAATTTCAGCTTTATTTGTAACTGCAGCTACTACTTAATATTGCCATAAAAAGGGATACACGAGTGCTGCATTATATAATCTTGCATTGCTGATAACAAAGACTTATGTATTACTGCTAACCAGTTTTTATCTCCCTGCACATGCTTTCCCCTTCTACATAACATTTCACTAATTTCTTCCCTCCCACCTGAATAGACCCCCCTTTTTTTTCCTTCTCATTCCCATGTTCTAATCTCTAATCTTCCATTGTTACTACCTCACAATCTAAGTGTGTGTGTGTGTGTGTGTGTGTGTGTGTGTGTGTGTGTGTGTGTGTAAATATATATATATATATATATATATATATATATATATATATATGATTCTACCTCAGTTAGACGACACGCCGGAACATCGACACGGAAATCGCGAGCCCCAGAAGATCGACAGTTCAGAAGACCGACGCGACGGGCCCCAGAAGATCGACAGTTCAGAAGACCGACCCGACGGATGAAAGCACCGACGCCGAGGATGCCGACATGGGAGAAGGCTGTGTAAGTATGCGGTAGTGACGGACGTTAGGGTGCGAGTAAGGTAAGTGTGGATATTGACGGTCTGTGGGGATAGGGGTGGGTTAAGTGAGTTAGGGTTAGGGAGCGGGTCAGGTAAGTGTGCGGTAGTGATTGTGTTTGGGTTAGGGCGGGATAAGTGAGTTAGGGTTAGGGAGCGGGTCAGGTAAGTGTGCGGTAGTGATTGTGTTTGGGTTAGGGGCGGGATAAGTGAGTTAGGGTTAGGGAGCGGGTCAGTTAAGTGTGCGGTAGTGACGGACCTTAGGGTTAGGGTTTGGGTTAGGGTTGTAGGTAGTTGTGTATGTGAGGTTTAGTGTGGGTTTGTAGGGATTTTGGTGTGCTTGTGTTGTGTATGTGGCTTTGTTTGTTGATTGTTGTGATTGTGGTGTGTGCAGTGTATGAGGTTTCATGTTTGTGTACCATCGGTTATTTCGTTGTCGGGCATGTGGGGTTTCGTGTTTTTGTACTGTCGGTTATGTGGTTTCGGTGATTGCGTTGTCGGTGTTTTGGGATTTCGTTTATGTCAGATAGAACCATATATATATATATATATATATATATATATATATATATATATATATATATATATGTGTGTGTGTGTGTGTGTGTATGGTTCCAATGAATTAGGCTGACACCACAATAATGATGGCCAATTGATCTCCCACAAAAGGTCAAGATATGCAGATGGTTGACAGGTGTGATAGATCGATAAGCCTTGGGTGGGAGAAATATTCCATTTCTCTTGGGACTGTGCGATGTCAGAGTTAGTATATAAAATTAGCAGGGGGTGTGAGGGGGAACAGGGGGGCTTGCCCTTGCAAAAAACAATATTCTTCTGCTTTTTTGTTATTTTTGGATGCACACTGCAGTGATTTTACTTGTGCATGTGCAGCTGACTGTCGGCATTTTCGTTGTGAACCTTTTGCTGTCAAAATTCTTGCCACTGGCATTGTGATGTTCTAACACGATTCATTAATCCCATAAATATATATATGTGTGTGTGTGTGTGTGTGTGTGTGTGTGTGTGTGTGTGTGTGTGTGTATACACACATACATCAACTCTGAGACTGCACAAACTTAAAGAAGAGGGAGAAAGCTATGGAAACACAACACACCTTTCTTACTCTTCTCAGGACTCTAGCTGTTGGTACAAGACACCAGGGACCCTCAAGTGATGATGATCTGAGCATGGATCAACTGGCTGCCAACAGACAGAAAGTTTCCCTTTATACAGACTTCCTCTATATCTAGTCTAAGATATGGAAATCTGTGTCCAGATTGTAGCTGAAAATGTCCTTGTGCCAGCTCCTCTACTCAGTTACCAAGCAAGTAAACATGCAAATAAATAAATATTATCTTGCCCTACATACTCTTAATGACATCCTGTAAAACAGGGTGTTAGTTGATGCTAACCAGGAATACTAGGTTGTACAAAGGCAGAATATACAGGAGACACCTAGCTCTATCTATTGCAGTTTACAGGATGATGAGACTTAGCTGAGAACAAATAGATCTGGAGGTTGTTACAATGTCATGATAAGTTCTGTAGATGTCTGTAGATTCACATATTTGTTTTGATAATGTCATGGACAGAGTTAAAACAAGCATTCTGTACTGCTAGTGTTCCTTGTCTGAAAAATACAATGAAGAGTCTGACATCTATTAAAGCAGAGAGCACTGAGGCACACTGAATGTCAGCTGGAGTAATAATGCTTTGCATACTGCTGGAAAATAGTCATCAAACTTGATTATACTAGACTGGAATTTGTAGAACTCAGTACTGAACATTTCTGTAAAATGTAAGCCTGTAAAATCAATGGTGGCAAAAAAATGTGTGTGTGACATGCAACCAAACAGTTAAAAAAATAAAAAAAGAAATGTTTGTTTTTGTGTGTGTCTTAAAACACTTGGACAGATCAGGTTTTAGTAACTGGTATGTTTAAACAGAGGAATCGTTTCTTTACTGCAGCACTTGAGAATATCTACATATCAAAGACCTTCCCACATCCCTTCTTTTTCTCTTAATGGAAATCATATTTATTCCATATTTATCAGGTCAATGTCACTGGAATTGGGCCATCAAATAAACTAGAAATATATATTGTAAGCATATTCTGTTGCATGAAGTATGGAAAAAGCCTTTTCATTTAATAACTTCAATATGTTATAAATTACTTTACTCCTTTTAAAACTAAGCTTTCTTTTTGTTTTCTTACTTTTAGCTCTTTCAGCCATATGCACTGCCTACCAAACCTGAATGTTGCATTTAACTTAATTGCCAGATAACATATACAATGCAGCAGTGTATCTAATTGAAATTTCCATAGCAGTTACTTCCCCAAATTAATTTAGGACCACAAAAACAACTATAGTCCTAGGCAAAAAAACTAGCAAGATATATATTCATGTGTAAAGGAGACTGAACCAAACGCAAGGCATTAATACTGCGTTAGGACTTCCTTAAATGGACATCATACGACAGATGTCAACACAGAGTGTCTTTGCTGACTTGGCTTGGATGTATTTAGTCTCCTTTTAACAATTCCAAAATACTTTTCAGTAAAACCTGGGAACTGTAGGAGCAGAAAGATGACACAAAAATGGTGATATTATGGTAATTAATGAGAGATACAGCAGCATAGGATAAGGATGAACACAAGCACACAGTAACATTGTCTTTCACGGCTGCCTGCTGCTGGAAAGGGACAGTAATGTCAACTCACTTGTGAATGACACTAGTGAAAAGGAAAAGCTCAGAGGACAGAATACCTGCCCCTACATGGTAGCCTAGAAGACATTAAGCAGTAGTGCACACAGCAGCATGAAATCAAGAGACGGCAGGAAGCACTTTACGCGAAACACCACAGAACATGGCTTCACTGGTAAATAATACAGTCTTGCAGCAAACAAATCAATGTAAAGTGCGAGAGAGGTCAAGTGTAATATAGACATGTAAAGAAACACATGAACACCTGTGATTTTTGTGACTGTATGTTGGTCAGGGTTCTGAATTTTGCATGCCCCATACATCTGAAGCAAAACAATGAATTATGCAGCATTTTCTGTTAATTCTGTTAGTAGGTGGACCTAGAAACCATCTTAGCTTCTGTTTCTTTTTTAGTTGTAAAGTTGGGGGGCTATTAATGGAAGTAGCCAGTATATACAGAAATCAGTACTTGCAGAGTGTGATGTAAATGTAGAATGTTAATAAAGACAGGCTTCCTTACTAATAACATTCACTGCTCTCAACACACACACACACACACACACACACACACACACACACATATATATATATATATATATATATATATATATATATATATATATATATATATATATATACATATACGCACACGCATATATATATGTGTGTGTGTGTGTGTGTGTGTGTGTGTGTGTGTGTGTGTGTGTGTGTATATGTATATATATATATATATATATATATATATATATATATATATATATATATATATATAAATATATATGGGTCCACTTTGTAATGTCGAGATTTCACAATCTCAAACCTCTTAATACTGATACTTAGAACTTTGAAATTGTGGAATCTCAAAAACTGTCAATGGAGATTGCTGTACAGTGCGGAACGGGAACTTTACTGTACTCTTCACTGTAATGCGATCTTGGAGTTGGTATATTTAAGTAGCAAGGTGTGCGTGGGGCACAGGGGGGCTTGCCCCCTTGCAAAAACATGATTCCTGATGTTTTGCTGTTTTATTTTTATTTTTTTTTCTGTTTCGAGATTCCATAATCTCTAAGTTCTGAGCATCGGTATTCAGAGCTTCAAGACTGTGAAATATTGACATTATGAAGTGGACCCATACATATAGATATACACACATACACATACACACACACACACACACACACACACACACACACACACACACACACACACACACACACACACACACACACACACACACACACACACACACACACACACACACACACACACACACACACACACACATATGCACACTAATATTACTCCACCTTTTGTCTGGAAAAATGTCTCATTATGATACAAAATCTCCTACTTTTTGCTATGCGTATTAGAGCATATCTAAAGTTTCACAGTGTTAAAACAAATTACAAATACAGTGTTTGGTGCTTCACATTTACAAATACACAACCATATATACCTAATGCATTGTAGTAAAAATATAGGTACCTTTATTTGACAAAGACTTGACAGTACAAAATTAAGCTACTCAGGACTAAAAAAGTTAATTCTATCTACTTGTTATTTTTCTGATCTAGCCATAGGATTCAGAAATCTTAGCAACATTATGATAATCATTTTTGTGAAATGAGGGTTTGTGCAATCAAGAGACACATATAGTATAAGCAGGGAATGCAGAACACCAGAGCTACCCATGTCATATGCCAATGGCATTATAAACAGGTAGTAATCAGCAACATTATTAAACTGAGTGGCGTTATTTATATAAATGAGGTAATCCAGGATAGCAGAGCACTTCATAAATGTATACAGAACATGATACAGTGTTCTACCAGCTCCCATTGAAATGTCAGCACTCAAAATGCCGAGTGCCAAAAAGCCAAAAAAAGGGCAAAAACATGGGGGAAGAGAAAATTTAGAAAATCGCTCTTTTCTGTAACACCTCTTTTTTGTGGGGGGGGGGGGGGTTATCAAGCCTTCCCTGAACATATATATATATATATATATATATATACATACCAACTCCGAAATCACCATACCTTGGAGAAAAAGGAATATTCCAAGAAATTACATCTCAGACTTGATATATGCAAGTCTGAACTTTCGGCCATTCAGTCCCTGAATTTGGGACTCTCTTTAGTGGGTCCCGACATTTCAAATGGTTACCGTTCTACCACTAGTGTTGTTAAATGCAGCTAAATCCTTGTGTTCATGCTAATGAACCATGGGAATATGTGAAAAGTAGATACACCATTAGTGAACATGTGTATGCAAGAAGCTCTTATTGTCACTACAAGCCACAGTGACGTGCATTATCCTCCTTGGAGCTGCTGTGTCATCAGTCAAGCTTAGCATTTCATTGACTCTATGATACTTACACCATGCTGGAGCTCGTAGATGTTTTAGCCTCAAATACTATAGGTGTATTGGCTCGATGGACTCATGGATTATCTGTCCCGTGGATATCAAGGTATGTTTGGCTTTACATATACTAGCTACAGGGACCTGACAATGACCAAGAGGTGAAACAGTGGGGCTATCTTAGGCATCTACCTGAAGAGCACTCCATCAGTTTCTTAATTTATTTATTATTATTTTTTATTTTACATTTGTTAACCGGGCTAGTCTAACTGGATACATGTCCATTTTCAGTAGATGCCTGAGGAGTTAAGCTCCAAGTTAGGACAATAAAATTAATACAATAAAGTATAAGGATACATGAGCAAATATACAGTATTAACAGTATGCATAAACAGGTTACCACAGTAAAATGTACAGTGCATGATACAAGAATAAATAAAGGATGTAAATACAGAGTAGTCAAGAGAAATATGCAACATAGTTTAAAAAGGAAAATAGAGTTGCTTAATGAGTAGATGGGTTAGACAGAGTAGAGTTTATAGAGACACTTTGACTAGTCAGGTTTAGAGCATTGACATAACCAGTGTGTTTTCAGGAATACTTTCAATTTGTTTTTGACTAGTCAGGTTTAGTGCATTGACATAACCAGTGTGTTTTCAGGAATACTTTCAATTTGTTTTTGACTAGTCAGGTTTAGTGCATTGACATAACCAGTGTGTTTTCAGGAATACTTTCAATTTGTTTTTGACTAGTCAGGTTTAGTGCATTGACATAACCAGTGTGTTTTCAGGAATACTTTCAATTTGTTTTTGACTAGTTAGGTTTAGTGCATTGACATAACCAGTGTGTTTTCAGGAATACTTTCAATTTGTTTTTGACTAGTCAGGTTTAGTGCATTGACATAACCAGTGTGTTTTCAGGAATACTTTCAATTTGTTTTGACTAGTCAGGTTTAGTGCATTGACATAACCAGTGTGTTTTCAGGAATACTTTCAATTTGTTTTTGACTAGTCAGGTTTAGAGCATTGACATAACCAGTGTGTTTTCAGGAATACTTTCAATTTGTTTTTGACTAGTCAGGTTTAGTGCATTGACATAACCAGTGTGTTTTCAGGAATACTTTCAATTTGTTTGTGACTAGTCAGGTTTAGTGCATTGACATAACCAGTGTGTTTTCAGGAATACTTTCAATTTGTTTTTGACTAGTCAGGTTTAGTGCATTGACATAACCAGTGTGTTTTCAGGAATACTTTCAATTTGTGTTTGACTAGTCAGGTTTAGTGCATTGACATAACCAGTGTGTTTTCAGGAATACTTTCAATTTGTTTTTGACTAGTCAGGTTTAGTGCATTGACATAACCAGTGTGTTTTCAGGAATACTTTCAATTTGTTTTTGACTAGTCAGGTTTAGAGCATTGACATAACCAGTGTGTTTTCAGGAATACTTTCAATTTGTTTTTGACTAGTCAGGTTTAGAGCATTGACATAACCAGTGTGTTTTCAGGAATACTTTCAATTTGTTTTTGACTAGTTAGAGCATTGACATAACCAGTGTGTTTTCAGGAATACTTTCAATTTGTTTTTGACTAGTCAGGTTTAGAGCACTGACATAACCAGTGTGTTTTCAGGAATGCTTTCAATTTGTTTTGACTAGTCAGGTTTAGAGCATGGACATAACCAGTGTGTTTTCAGGAATACTTTCAGTTTGTTTTGACTAGTCAGGTTTAGAGCATTGACATAACCAGTGTGTTTTCAGGAATACTTTCAATTTGTTTTTGACTAGTCAGGTTTAGTGCATTGACATAACCAGTGTGTTTTCAGGAATACTTTCAATTTGTTTTTGACTAGTCAGGTTTAGAGCATTGACATAACCAGTGTGTTTTCAGGAATACTTTCACTTTGTTTTGACTAGTCAGGTTTAGTGCATTGACATAACCAGTGTGTTTTCAGGAATACTTTCAATTTTTTTTGACTAGTCAGGTTTAGTGCATTGACATAACCAGTGTGTTTTCAGGAATACTTTCAATTTGTTTTTGACTAGTCAGGTTTAGTGCATTGACATAACCAGTGTGTTTTCAGGAATACTTTCAATTTGTTTTTGACTAGTCAGGTTTAGTGCATTGACATAACCAGTGTGTTTTCAGGAATACTTTCAATTTGTTTTGACTAGTCAGGTTTAGTGCATTGACATAACCAGTGTGTTTTCAGGAATACTTTCAATTTGTTTTGACTAGTCAGGTTTAGTGCATTGACATAACCAGTGTGTTTTCAGGAATACTTTCAATTTGTTTTGACTAGTCAGGTTTAGTGCATTGACATAACCAGTGTGTTTTCAGGAATACTTTCAATTTGTTTTTGACTAGTCAGGTTTAGAGCATTGACATAACCAGTGTGTTTTCAGGAATGCTTTCAATTTGTTTTTGACTAGTCAGGTTTAGAGCATTGACATAACCAGTGTGTTTTCAGGAATACTTTCAATTTGTTTTTGACTAGTTAGAGCATTGACATAACCAGTGTGTTTTCAGGAATACTTTCAATTTGTTTTTGACTAGTCAGGTTTAGAGCACTGACATAACCAGTGTGTTTTCAGGAATGCTTTCAATTTGTTTTTGACTAGTCAGGTTTAGAGCATTGACATAACCAGTGTGTTTTCAGGAATACTTTCAGTTTGTTTTTGACTAGTCAGGTTTAGAGCATTGACATAACCAGTGTGTTTTCAGGAATACTTTCAATTTGTTTTTGACTAGTCAGGTTTAGTGCATTGACATAACCAGTGTGTTTTCAGGAATACTTTCAATTTGTTTTTGACTAGTCAGGTTTAGTGCATTGACATAACCAGTGTGTTTTCAGGAATACTTTCAATTTGTTTTGACTAGTCAGGTTTAGAGCATTGACATAACCAGTGTGTTTTCAGGAATACTTTCAATTTGTTTTTGACTAGTCAGGTTTAGAGCATTGACATAACCAGTGTGTTTTCAGGAATACTTTCAATTTGTTTTTGACTAGTTAGAGCATTGACATAACCAGTGTGTTTTCAGGAATACTTTCAATTTGTTTTTGACTAGTCAGGTTTAGAGCACTGACATAACCAGTGTGTTTTCAGGAATACTTTCAATTTGTTTTTGACTAGTCAGGTTTAGAGCATTGACATAACCAGTGTGTTTTCAGGAATACTTTCAGTTTGTTTTTGACTAGTCAGGTTTAGAGCATTGACATAACCAGTGTGTTTTCAGGAATACTTTCAATTTGTTTTTGACTAGTCAGGTTTAGTGCATTGACATAACCAGTGTGTTTTCAGGAATACTTTCAATTTGTTTTTGACTAGTCAGGTTTAGTGCATTGACATAACCAGTGTGTTTTCAGGAGTACTTTCAATTTGTTTTTGAAAGAGGATAATGAGGAAAGTATGGAGAGTTCATTTGGAAGGAGGTTCCAGGCTTTCCCAACTATATTAGAGAAAAGGGAGTCGCCAGCTTTGTTATATGTTTTAGTGGTATGTACTAGAAGTTTCTGAGAAGACCTTAAGGATTCTAGGTTTTTATAGGGGGTGATTAGTGTCGAGAGAATAGGTGTTTTAGACGGTTTGTAAAGAGTGTTATGGGCTATAGTTAGCTGATGGAATGTAATTAGATTTTGAAGTTCAAGCCAACCTAGCTGTTTTAAATTAAGGCAGTGATGGGTTCTAAAAGGATTACCAGTTGCAAATCTAGCTATATTATTGTAGGACATTTCCAATTTGTTGAGATTATTTTTTGAAAGGTTAGTAAAAATGGGTGACGCATAGAGTAGAGAAGAGTTTAGATGAGTGTGTGCTATTGTGGTTCGAGCTGAAGGTAGGAGAAAGGATTTTATCCTATAGAGAGAGCCTAGCTTTTTATTGACTGTTTTTATAGTATTGTTAATATGGATGTCAAAGTTCAGATTATTGTCAATGGTGACTCCTAATAGTTTTGTGGTTGGGTCTGGAGATATAATGGTATTATTGATAGAGTTTATTGAGAAATCCAGTGGAGGGGATTTCTTGGTAGGAGAGAAGAGGAGGAGTTTAGTCTTTTTGGGGTTTAGGAGAAGGCATCTATGTGTGAACCATTGCTCAACTGTATTGAATACTTGTTGGGTCAGATAGAGTAGTTCGGAAGAGGAGGGGGCTGAGCAAATCAGTGTAGAGTCATCTGCATATTGTATGCATGTAGCTTGGGGGATCGCAAGGTGAAGATCATTGATGAATATGGAAAAAAGTAGAGGTCCAAGGATGGAACCCTGGGGGACTCCGAGGTTGACAGGGAGATGAATAGATAGAGACTTGTGCCATAGTACGGCCTGTTGTCTTTTATCCAGGTAGGACTGGAACCACTTAACAGAGGATGTATCTTGTGACAGGGATTTTAGTATTGTGATGAGAATTTGGTGATTTACCATGTCAAATGCTTTAGACAGGTCAATGAAAAGGGCAGAAGAGAGTTTGTTAAGGTTGCGGTTATTGTTAATACAGTCTGTGAAGGAAAGAAGGGCAGTTGTAGTGCTATGTGAGGGTCTAAAACCATGTTGACAATTGGCTAATAGGTTATTATGCATAAGATGATCAAGTAATTGTTTGTGGATGCATTTTTCCATTTGCCAGAGGTGAGAGAAGGGCAATGGGAAGGTAGTTGGAGAGGTCTGTGGATTGTCCTCCTTTGTGGAGAGGGATTATATGGGATATTTTCCATAAACTGGGAATAAAACTTTCAGTAATAGTCCTATTGATTAGGATAGAAATTGGATAGGCAATAGCTTTGGCTGATTGTTGTAAGAATTCAGCAGGGAGTTGGTCTGCTGAGGGGGAGCAGGGTTTTAGTTTCTGTAGAAGGGTTAGAATATATGATGTTGGGACAGGTTGTAAATGAAAAGTAGGGGTAAGGTTGGTTGTTTGGAAGGTAGAGTGAAGTTGTTAGGAGATAGTTGACTGGCTAATGTTTGTATAGCATCTGTAAAAAAGTTGTTAAAGTCATTGGCTATGATTATTGGTGTTTTGTGTTCTGAATTTAGAGGATTTGGAGTAGTGGATTGTCCTGGGTGGAGTAGTTGGTTAATACTAGGCCAAAATTTCTGTGGTTTATTTGTATGGGCTTGTTGGGATTGGAGGTAGTAGTTTTTTTTGTCAGTTATTATAGCTTTCTTATTTTCATTTCTTAGTTGTCTAAATGTTTGTTGGTCTATAGGGTTTTTTGTTTTTCTCCAATTTGCCCAATGTTTGTTTCTTACATTGATTCTATGTTTGGTTTCCTTAGTAAGCCAAGGAGCGTGTTTGGATTTAGTTCTAACTAGTCTGGTTGGGGCATGATGGTTAAGGATGGCAAGGAAGTTGGAATTAAAGTAACTTACAGCTTCCTCTAGAGGTATATTTTTTAGGGGTGACCAGTTGCATGCTCTTAGTTCCAAATGGAGAAGTTCTGGGTTAAAGTTCTTTTTACACCTTATGTTTTTAATTGATGTTGTGGAAGGTAAATTGATTCTATGTCTGATAATATAGGTAAGAGTGTGGTCACTTAAGTCATCAGGGAGGATTCCTGAGTCATAGTTGTGAGGATGATGGTTAATGAGGATCCAGTCTAATAAGGTTGATTTCCTGTTAGATTTATTTATCCTGGTAGGGGAGGTGATGGTTTGGGAATATCCATAAAGGTTAATATGGTTTGAGTGGAGGCTGCCGCAGAAGCAGGTCCAGTCAATATTTGTATCACCTAGAATAATGGTTTCTTGGGGTAGGTTTTAGGAAAGCCAGCAGAGTATATTTTCCATGGTAGCTATGTTATTTCCTGGAGGTAGATATATACAAATGACATAGATGGATTTGGAATTGTTAAGAAGAAGTTTGGAGATTAGGATTTCAGCATTAGAGTCTATAGGTGGTTTGCAGTTATGAGTAGTTAATTGTAAGCTAGGTTTATATAGGATAGCTACCCCTCCATCTTTCTTGGAAGTACGGTCTAGTCTCAGGATATTATAACCAAGTGGGATGATTTGACTATCTTTGGTTGAGGGTTTTAGCCAGGTTTCTGTTAAGCAGAGAATATCAAAGGAATATATTTCTGTGAGAGCTTGGAGTTGAGTTACTTTGTTATTTATACTGCGTATATTAAGATGAGCAATTAAAAGTGAGTTAGATGGTCTAGAAAGGGCTTGAGTAGGTGATTCTTTGGGGTTGAGGAGAGAGATGGGAGTTGTTGGGGGCCTGGGTTAGGGTGAATATCACCATCCTTTGCAAAGAGTAGTAGGCTTAGATAGTATAGGGTTTTGAATCTACTGTATAGAGATAGACATTTTTTGGCAGTTGAATTGTTAAACTTTGTATGTAGAGTTCTATGATATTTTGGAAGTGTGTAATTAGATGAGGATGTAATATTAGCATGACTAAGAAGTACAGGTGTGTATGTAGAGGTGGTTACTTTTTTTGGATAGTTTAGGTTTGGGTCAAGTGGATTCTCAATTGAGGTGATAAGATGTGTAAGGATTAAAGGAGGTAGTAGTGAGAGAGTGACTAGGCATGTGATATAGCATGGGATGGGTAGAGTTTTCATTATAAGGATAGATATCTGTACTTTCTTGGTAGATGAATAGTAATATATTAGGTAGAGATGAGAGAGTGATTAGGGTAAGATGTGATAGGAGGAGAGTAATGAGAGGATAAAAGTTAGAGGAGTGAGGTAATAGGGGAGTTATTAGGATAGAAAGAAAAAGAGGAGAATTAAGAAGAGAATAAGTGATATCACGGGGGATAATTAGAGAGTACAGGTGAGAGAAAAGAGGTGTGGTTAGAAGGTAATGGAAAGAGGAAGGGGTGTGGTTGAAGAGTCACAGGAACAAGAAGAGGTGTGGTTTAGGAAGTATAAAGGTAGGACCCCTGGGGGTGGGGAGCGGAGTGAGCCCACAGGACGAACAGAGCGGGTAGCAACAGAATACAGAAACAGTTAATGAAAAAACAATCAGCTAGGCTAGTTCTAGTGATAGAAAGGAAAAGAAATGGGGCCTAGAAAGTGTCAGTAGACTATATATGGGCAGGGGTAGGAGGGAAGGGAAGAGAAATGGAGAGGGGATGGAGGAGGTGTCAGTGGACAGTAAAATAGAATTAATTAGGAAGAGAGACAGCTAATAGCAAGTCAGAGAGTACTGGATATAAGAAATGGGGTAAGAGGGTGATGTAAGAAAAAAGTGGGTAAGAGAAGAGAAAGTCTGGAATTAGGGCACCACCTAGTGGGCAAGTCTAATATGTGTATAAACATAAAGATTGGGGTGTGAGGGCTTAGAAACAGGTGTGCCCACTTTCAAAAATATGTGTTTGTATTTTTGTGTTTTGCAGTACTTGAGTGTGTCACTATTTTGAGTAGTGACTTTTAAAGATTTTAGATGTTTTGGTGTCAGGTAATCATGGTAGAACCCAGCTAACTCAATTGCTAGAGCCTGAAACTCTTAATCTCAGAGGTGTGTGTTTGAACTCCATGTTGGTTGAGTCCCTTTATGTCTGTCAGTTAGCACAGAGGATTAAGACTATGAATTGTGAAAAAGTTACTTCCTGTGGTCCAGGGTTTGATTTTCTCAGCCTTTATTTTGCTACCCTGTGATCCTAAATAAGTAACGTAACCAGACAGTGTGCTTTGGTGCAACTGGGAATTTGGGCTAGGCTCCTTAATGGTCTCCTGGACTGCATGCCTAGTAACTACCTATTAATCTGCCAATGAAAAAAAAGCAAGATTATTCATAGAAAATTCCCTTACATTGATTAGTTGTTTGCATACTAACTTGGCAGAAACAATTTGCTATCCAATGTGTAAACTGTAATGAACATTTATAAATATCGGAAATAGTTGATGATAATAGAGTGATCATTGTATACCACCTTTGATAACATACTATAAGCAGTTATTCTAGGTATTTACACATTCATAATTGTCCAAGCAGATTGGTCAACATAGGTTCATAGGTTGGTACTGAGCTATCTGCCCGAAGGCATATATTAGCCCAGCCACATTGTGCGGTATTCACTGCCCCTTTAGTAGTTCCCTAGACCCTTGTACTAGCAGCTAGTACCCTTGTCCCCTATCTATTAGTGCTGTTGGTGTGATCCCCGGTGTGAACTTTCTGTTACCCATCCACTCATCAAGGTTCCTCTTGAAGAGTGATAGTGAGGGGCTCTGTCTTATGTAGATCAGGACCCTGTTCCATAGTAAGGGAAGTCTCTGCGAAGGGAATCTATCCCTCCAGCATGTTCTATTCATTGTTGTGTTAAGGTTTATATCCCTAGAGCGTGTAGCTCAAGTAGATTTGGTTTTGCTAAGATGGAGCATGTTCAACAATTCTGGGTTGGACATGGCTCTGTACGTTAGACAGAGATCGCCTCTGAGAAAGCGGTATGCAACAGAGAACAGTCTTAGCTTTTTCAATTGTGCTGCATAGGGCAACTGTTTGAGGCCAGTAATCCTCTTGGTTAGGTACCTCTGTGGTCTCTCCAGCTGCTGGAGATGTCTAGCCAGGTACATTCCAATTGGTGCATTGAACTCAATAATGGGTCTGATGAGGGAAGAGTAGAGGGGCACCATTACATCCTTAGATCTTGATGCGAACTCGTTCGTGATCAGATGGGTCACATAGAAGGATTTTCTAACCACTTTGGCAACATGGTTATCAAAGGAAAGCTGACTATCTACTTGGGTCCCTAGATCCCTTATTTCTTCTTCAGATTTCAGGGGATTACCTCCTATGTTGTAGTTTGCAGGTACTCTGTTTTATCCAAAGGGGATTACTACGCATGTTTTTGCATTTAGCTTGAGACCATGGCTTTGACACCATGCATCAGTCTCATTTAGGCCCTTCTGGAGGATCTCCATGTCGGCCGGAGACTCTATTATAGCACCCAGTTTGCAGTCGTCCACAAACTTAGTCAGCCACAGCCCTTCCGTGCTTGCCTGTACTTCTGAGAAGTATATGCCAAACAGGAGGGGCCCCAGGACAGAGCCCTGAGGCACACCACTCATTACTGGTCTGGATTCGGACATAGATCCTGCTACTCTTACTTTATGGGATCTGTCTGAGAGCCAGTTTGCGATCCATCTTGTGACGTAAGGGTTTATGCCCAGGCTGGTGAGCTTATCAATAATACCTGAATGGGGAATGGTGTCAAATGCTTTAGCAAGGTCAAGGTAAGCTGTGTGTACCTCCTTTCCCTTATCTATAGCCTGAGTAACTGTCTCAAAGAAATCCACCAGGTTCAGGAGGCATGATCTGCCCTTGACGAAGCCGAACTGTATGGGGTCCAGTGACTGGAGGTTCCCAATCTCTCCATTTATGAGTTCCATAATGATTCGCTCCATAGCCTTACAGATCAGACTGGTCAGGCTTATTGGTCGGTAGTTCCCAGGGTCAGTTGTGGCCCCACCCTTGTGTAGCGGGACCACCGTTGCCATGCGCCATTCTATAGACACATATCCTGTGGAGAGGCTGAGACTGAACAGGGCATTAAGATGCGGGGTTAATTCCTTTTGGAGCTCGCGTATGACACAGCCTGGGACACCATCTGGTCCCATGGAGGCAGTGTTTTTAGCTTTAGATAGAGCCTTGTTAACCAACGTATCAGTAATAATTGCACTTGCACAATCCCCTGGAATGGTAATAGGCCCTGTAGGTGGAGGGGGGGGGGGAGAGAAATTTGCACTGAACCTGTCAGCCAAGATGTTGGCAATGTCAGTGGGGTCAGTGTATTTTGTTCCATTTTGTACTAGCTCAGAACAGACCTGAGCATTGCCATTTAGTTTTTTGACGTAGCCATAGAAGGCCTTATGGTTATCCTTGGCATCCTTGGCAACTTTATTTTCAAAATTTGCTTTAGTTGACTTGATGAGGGCCCTCAATTTCTTACTAATGCTGATCAGGGATGATTTTTCTACTTGAGATTTGGCCTTTTTTTGTATAAGTCTCCTCCTTTTATTGTATAGTTTGCTTATGGCCGGGGTCCACCAGACTGGTTTCTTCTTGCTTGAGGAAGGAGTCTTGGTTTTATTTGGGATAGCACGGTCCATGCAATCCTGAAGATGCATATAGAGTGCCTTGGTGTAGGATTCTGCATCCTGGATATCATTATCCTTCTGCAAGGGAATTGTGAAGCTTTCCACTTCTGATGCAAGTAGTTTGAAGTTTGCTTTGGAAAGGTTTTTGACATAAGAAGTAAAGCTGCCTCAAAGCAATCTGCTTAGTCTAATGCATATCCTGTGTCAAATCACTGATGTTTGTATTTCTTATGAAGAGATCAGAGTACCTGTTTCTTGAATGTGCTTAATTCCTATTGTTTATGGATATTTTGTGGAAGGGATTTTGGTGTATTTGTGACCTATTGCTGTAGTGAAATTTGGTCTAGCTGGACAGTCTGTATTATCTGTGGATGATTATAAGGAGTAGCTGCTTTCTCTAAGATGCAGTGTAGCTGCTAGGGGTAGAGGTAGGAGCTGCTTAACATGTAAGGCAGTTAAGTAGTATATTGGCCCTGGCAGTTATTGGAAGCCCTCCATGGGGGGATAGCCTTCATGATAGATTTTATTAAATGATTGGTACAAAAAATATATATATTTAAAATAGCTCCATTGTGTAGAGGAATAAAGCTCTGGCTAAGCTAGCAAAGGGAAAGACAGGCATGACAAAGTAATGCCTAGCTGTCTCTCTCAGGAGACCAGGTTGGGCATGCATGTCCAAGATGCATACTCCATGTCAGAAACACTCCATATCAGGCATACTCTATGTCACACATGTGCCATGTCAGACATATTCCATCTCAGGCACACTCCATATCAGCCATACTCCATGTCAGACACACTTAATGTCAGACATATGCCATGTCAGACACAGTCCATGTCAGACATATGCCATGTCAAACACGCTCCATGTCATACATACGCCATGTCAGACACACTCCATGTCAGACACGTTATGTCAGACATACTCCATGTCAGACACACTCCACATCAGACACACTCCTCGTCTGACACACTCCATGTTAGATTCCCTTGTTGAGACTGAAAAACATGCAGAAACACTGGTGGAAAAGGGAGAAGGCTGCTTGAGGGTTGGGTCACTCACAAAAGTTGTTGAAACCTCTCACATCAGGCTATTGAACAGCCATCCATGGATGCCTACAGGCAAGTGCATGGGGAGTATAGGGTTATAAAACTGAAAAATCCAATCCCTCCCTGTGGGTGACAGCACCACTATTACCTGAATGACCCTCACATTGAGTAGAATGAGTGGGTCAATACAGTGGCAAAAAGGAGGCTTAAGGATAAGAGGAGACCAAATCCAAACCAAAAAGTACTTTAGAAGCAAGAAAAGTGGTAAATGTAACACACACAGATTATTTACATTTTTGATTTCTTGATTTTTATGATAAATCATCCAGTTCATTTTGTGCATTATGTTTTTCAATTTAATATTGATTTTGTCAGTATATAATCATATGTTTTAGTTTGCCTGAGGTGTGAATGAAACCTCAGTAATCTAAATTGTGTATGTCAGTCACCTGTTACACTGCCTAGCAGCAAGTGGATTTATAGTCTGTTAATTTATTTGGATCTGTATCACCAACACAGTTTACCTGGCAGTTTAGTAGTGGTTACAGTCAGTGTCATTCACCATTGTAAGTGCATGTGTAAGTTTGGATATCACCACCCATGTGTAAGCTTGGATAGCACCACCCATGTGTAAGCTTGGATAGCACCACTCATGTGTAAGCTTGGATATCACCACTCGTGTAAGTTTGGATATCACCACCCATGAGTCAGCTTCTATAGCACCACCCATGTGTAAACTTGTATAGCGTGACCCATGTGTAAGTTTGCATAGCACCACCCATGTGTAAGTTTGGATAACACCACCTGTGTGAAAGTTTGGATAGTGCCACCCATGGGTAAGTTTGGATGGCATCACACATCTCTTTCATCTTTGACATACCTGACAATAATAAAAATATTAAGAAGGTGCCCACCCCAGTATTGTGACAATATGGCCCTCTTCCTTACTTTAAACTGACCCTTTCTCCTATTCCACCTGTTGACACTCCATTTTTCCCTGGGGGATTACTTTATTGGTGATCAAGTCTTATTTTGAAGGCAGTGAAATCCGAAACTCAGTAGCCATTTGGCTCTTATGCACAGTTAGAGCTTCATGAAGTGGAACATGATAAGGCTATGAGGATGGAGTAGATATGGCTGACTGGATGTGGCTTTAAAATAACTGGAACTAGAAAGTGGTGAGGGACATTCACAATTTTACTTTAGTGTCCACCTCCAGCTGCAGCAGTATACTTGCAAACATAAGTAAAGTGTGAGTGTAGACATGCTCTATAGCTACTATTATAAATAATATGATGATATCACTGTATTATTGTTCAGCCTTTATTATAGATTCAGAAAATGCTTTCGTTTCAGGACTGATAACCACATTTTTCTTAAGAAGGCACTTATAATGCTCTGCTGGTAACTACATTTTCCATATCATAGGTATGCACACCACTACCACATAACCTATCTTCTTGATCTGTCAGGAAGGAAGATAAAAATCAGTGTTTCATTTATTCTTGTCTCCCTTAGACACAATGATGCAACAATCGGGAAAGTGTCACTATTTGTTTTAACCTTTGCATTGTTATTTGCATGCTGTGCAATGAAACAATAAAGTGAAGGAAAGTAAATTAGGTAAAGGATGAATAACATTAAAGTGAGCATTCTGCATTATGATTATCCTTTTAGCCATCTAGAGACAAAATGATAAAACAAATGTATTGTGTTTTAATGTCTTTGTTGGATATTTATGATAACCTTTTCATTACATGGCAAGCAAATATGGACGTGTCTCTATCAACTCTGATTTTTTTTTTTTTTTTGAAAAATCATTTACAATCATTGACAGGAAATTTAATCTGAAGTTAACAAAGTGCAGCATATCACCTGAGAAGCAGTGAACTTTATTTGGAATTATTTGCCAGTTTATGAAACAACTTCCATAATGTAGCCTCTCCGTCCCCTTCCCCTTCATACCGTGTGCGTATGTTTGTGTGTGGTATATGCGTGTGTGTGTGTGTGTGTGTGTGTGTGTGTGTGTGTGTGTGTGTGTGTGTGTGTGATACGACAGCATACCTTTTCAATAATGCAAAAGAATGATTCCTGAAATGGCAGGGTTTAGCAAAAAGACCATAGTGATAATACCAAATTCTGGAAAAAAATGTTTAACAGACTATGTTTTACAAAACTAAAACCTTCCTAATTATGTCAATTTTTTTATATAAAGTATACAATATCTGTCTGCAAAAAAATGAGTACATTATTTTAGAAAAAAATACATATCTGATTTTAAAAAAGTCCACCCGTATATGGTGTATGCCTAGCTACAATCTTAACTGCACCTTAAGAGAGTTAACAGATTACTCTGGCACAAGGGCTTAGAGATGAAATTTGTAATGATCATTTTATTCAGCCAATGAAAAATAGACATAAACACTGCAAAAATATTATAATTACCAGGGATATCTTGCATGCCTAGATGAGTGTGAAGGCATGCTCTTTTCTCAAAAAAAACTGTATTACACTTTGTTGTAAAATTGTTTTTTTTTTTTTTTTTTTTTTTTTTTTTTTTATTATTTTTTTCTTTGCTAACTTATTCAGCGCCTTGTTATAGACTGGCAATACTTTCTGGGAATGACTCTTGCTATTTGTGACCCTGTAATAGATAAATGATACATTAAAAATGTGTGGATGGATGACATTTTAAAGTGAATACTCCTGCTTTAATGTGTTCAAGCTGTACGTATTAATGTTGCACATAAAATGCTTGGCATTATTTTACATGCTTTCATTATAGTCGTTGAACAAGTTATACTGAGGTGACAGCCCCAGTGAACTGAAATTTGAAAATTTTGATTTATATTAGTTTGCTGTTTTTTTATAGGAATGGGAATTTCAAGTAATTATTAAGGATCTGAAACGAAACTCAAGGACAGACTAAATAAGTCCAACTTTGAAAACTGTGATCAAAATTTTCGGTGGACATCTTTGTGGTAATACTCATATATCTTGTGCACCCCTACATACCATTGCAACATCTACCTACCTTTGAGTCACCCCTAGTATTTTTAAAGTCAGAACAGGTTAAGCCATTCCTGAGGAGCCATGCTTCAGACTGTATCACTGTGCTCCTAATTTTTCCCACATTGCACTTCTGTTCCTTTAGCACATCATTGCTTAGTATGGCTAGCTGTCCCCTAGAATTTTCAAAAGTCATACTCATCTTAAACTCTTGCAATTGTGCTACCATTGTGAACTTGTAACAGACAGCTGAAACACTCGCAGACCATGTATATTCATTACAATTTGCCTTTTGTGATTGCCTTGAAGGAACCCAATAAGAAATCAACTGTTCTAAAAATGCCCATGTTTTGCATGCAGAAAATTGCAATCGTGTTCTTTCCCTGCTTTTTACAGATGCAGACCTCCCTTCCAAAGAAACAGGATGCATAGTTTCCCCTGCATTATATCAATAAAAATCTCCATGATGGCCTTCATGTTGCATCAAGAAGATTAATCATAATACTTTACACCTCCCATTTAGGGACTTCAGCACACACACACACACACACACACACACACACACACACACACACACACACACACACGCACACACACGTACACACACACGCACATTCATATGCACTGATTCTATTGTCACACAGCAGTGTGGGTAAGTGAAAAGTAGTTTTGCAATGCACAATGTTCTTGCACAAGAAGTGGTTGTTTATTATCAAACCAAGCAAACAAAAATAAACATTTTGATATACAGAAAAATATCACAAAAACAAATGCAGCAATGAAAGCACACCATACATCAAAAAGCAAAAATGCAACCAAGCAAAAAGAAATGAAATTAAACAAAAAACAGATCCTCACAGCCCCCAAACTGTAAATTTATTTATTTTATTTATCTGTTTATTTATTTATTTATTTTACATTTGTTTATCAGGAAAGTCCAAATGGGCATGGATCCCGTTTTCAGTGGAGGCCAGGGGAGAAAAGCTCCACAAAGATTAGCACAGCAAATACATTAAATACAATAGACGTGTTATTAAAGCACAGTACAGTCAAAAAGTTAATAAGGTACAGGTTCAACGCCAAGAAAGGAGCAAAAAGTAAATATACTGTAAGGAGCACAGTCTGTTACAATAAACAGTACAGTTGAAAGGACATTTTGTTCAGTCATTTGGTTACATTCATCAGTGGCCAGTGCAGTAAACACACATTGAGTAAGAGTATAGAAAGGAGTTGCTGCAAGCTTTCATAGAAGGTTAAAGTATGACATGATCTAATTAAGTGAAGCTAACCAGGGTCAGAACAGTTACATAACCAAGAACTATGTAAATGAGACCGGAGGAGTTTTTAGAAATTATTTTTGTTTTCATTGGTCCTAATATCTACGGGGATGGTATTCCATGCTTTTGCAACAGAAATGGAAAACAAGGAGTCCCCAGAGCTATTGTTGCATTTGCCTATGTCAGGCAGTGCTTTATTGGTGGATTTTAATAGGTGTTTTTTAGAGTAGATGTTAAGTAGACCTTGAAGAACAAGGACGCTATTTGGGTAATATAGAATTTGGTGGGCTATTATAAGCTGGTTATATATGAGCAGGTTGGATAATTTTAGCCAGGATAGTTGCTTGATTGCTATGCAGTAATGTGCCCTGAAGGGTGAGTCAGAAGCAAACTTATCTTTTTTATTGTAGCAAGTATTTAGTTTGTTAAAGTCTGCTTTGCTTAGGTTAATGAGTATGGGGGAGGCATAGAAGAGTGTGGATAGTAGATGGGTTCTTGCGATGTTGGCTTTACTGTCATTGGTGAGGTACTTTTTGCATCTATATAGGGTTCCGAGTTTTTTATGAACATTCCTTATTGTCTGTGCAATGTGCATATCGAATTTCATGTTGTGATCTATGATAACCCCTAGAAGTTTGGTGTGTTGGACAGTTGTGATAGGGGTGTTAGCTGAGAATATTGTGAATGTTGGTATGGGGTCTAAGGCTGTAGTGGGATAGAGTATCATTAGCTGTGTTTTATTGGGGTTAAGTATTAGTTGAGAGTTGTCTAACCAGGTTTCAACAGCAGTAAAGGACTCTTGTGTCAATTCCTGGAGTTGAGGGAGTGATGGGGTAGAGCAGATTAGAGTGGAGTCATCAGCGTACTGCACTAGAGTGGTGTCCTTGGTAGCTTTGTGGTGTTGGTTGGTGAATATGTTGAAAAGAAGAGGTCCAAGAATGGATCCTTGGGGACCCCTAGAGTGACAGGTAGTAGGGGAGATAAGACATTTTGTCATTTTACTGCTTGTTGGCAGTTGGTTAGATAGTCTTGAAACCACGCTAGTGTGGAGTGGCTGAGATCAAGATCAGACAGAGCAGAAAGGAGTTTGGGATGGGAGACAGCATTGAAGGCCTTGGAAAGATTTAGGAATACAGTGGGTACTAGCTTACCATTGTTTTGATATTTATTTACTGTGTTGGTAAACCTAATAAGGGCTGTGGTAGTATTGTGATTGGGGAGGAATCCATGCTGGGTGTTGGGTAGCAGTTTATTAGTGAGGAGATTATTTGGAATGTATACATTTTTCAAGGAGTTTAGATAAGGGGTATAGAATGGCAATTGGAAGGTAATTAGATAGTTCCACAGAGTTGCCTCCGTTGTGGAGTGGTATTATATGCAAAATTTTCCACAGAGAAGGAATGTTTGTTCTGATAAAGAGTGATTAATAAGCATGGAGACTGGGTAAGAGATGGCTTTGGCTGCAATCTTTAGATATTCTTCAGGTAATTTGTTGGCACCCAGGGTTGTGGGTTTTAAGCATATATAGGTATGTATATATTGTATTAGTTGGAACAGGCTAAAAGGAGAAGAGGTTTGGGTCTGCTGGTATGGAAGATAGGTTTGGATGTGAAGTGGGAGAGCTATTATTGGTGAGGGATAGGATAGATTTGGTGAAGTGTTCATTGAATTGGGTGGCAATATTATTGGTGGTGGTGTCAATATTAGGGGGTGGAGTACTGGTCTTTCCTGGTTGTAGGATTTTAATAATGGCAGATCAGAATTTTTGTGGGTTATTTTTGTGTTTGGTTTGAATGCCTATATGGTGGTTCCTTGTGTCTGTCCCAATTTGTTTTTTTGGCTTTGTTCCTTAGTTCCTGATATGCCTGTCTATTAGTCTGAGATTTATTTTGATGCCATGAGTCCCATGCTTTATCTCTTTGTTTTAGAAGTAGATGGGTATCTCTGGTCAGCCAGGAGGCATAGTTGGATTTAGTTCTGACAGTCCTGATACAGGTAAGATGATTTAGAATGTTTAGGAAAGTGTTACTGAAGTAGTCATGGCACTTTCAAGGGGAGAGATGAGAGTGGTTTCCAGTTGAATTGATTAAGTGCATATATGAAGTCATGGGTTTTGAAATTCTTTGCTACCGGATTTGTTGGAGGGTAGAGGGTTTCAATGGTCAGGTTGTTTCTGAAGAGGAGAGCAATGCTTCCACTTCTTTTGGATATTCTGTCTTGTCTAAGAACATTGTAACTAGGTGGAACAAAGTCATTATCATTGTTTAGTGGTTTTAGCCAGGTCTCCGTGAGAAGGACTATGTTGGGGGAGTAGAGGACCAGAACAGTGTTTAGCTCTGGTATTTTGTTCAGTATGCTCCTTATGTTTATGTTGAGTATAAGGAGATCTGCTGATTTCCTGGGAAGGTTTGAATGTTATTTGTTTGGTAGCGGGAGGGGTTGTTATTGTTTGTGGGGCCAAGGTTTGGGTGCATGTCCCCACTAAGTATGATTCGGGATACTATTTGGATTATAGTTTTTAGGCATTTGATTATAGATGTGTTATACTTTGAGGAATTGTGGTTGTTTAGTTGGTGTGGGGTTAATTTGAATGTGGCAAGGTCAAGATTTGAGATGTTGTAGATAGAAGGAGATATTATAGAAAAGGCTGTTTTTTCTTGTGAATGGGTTGGGCATGTAGGGGATTTGGTCTGATATTTTGAATTGCTAGTGTATTGGTAGGAGGTTACGTGTGAGGTGATGGCAAGGCTTATTCATAATGTAAAGGTTAGGGGCCACATTTTGCTCTGACAAAGTGTTGATGTATTGTTGAGAATTTTTAGTAGGTATCTTTACAGGAGTGAGTAGGGATTTAGGTGTGGCTATACTTTATGTAGGTTGTGGTTAGAGTGGGGGGATAAGGTAGGGGCTATTAGCCTAAATAGATTGTACAATTTGGGTATTGTGTGAGTGAGGTGATGTGAAGTGAAGGTAGATGGTGATGTGGACTGAAGAGAGTGAGAAGACGAGTGGCTATATAGAAATGAGATTGGTGAGAGAGTGAGGCTTAGGGGAGGGGCTAGTTAGGTATAAAGGTCTGGAGCCTGGGGTGGGTGGGAATGGGGGGGTAGGGTAGGAGAGCAGAGTGAGCCTGAGCATAGTGAAGGGAGTACAGAGCCGGAAGAGCCAAATTCCAGGTATGTGCAAGTAAAAACAATCAATCTATTGCTCTGAACTATTGGCTGCTTAGTAGCAAATTTGTTTGTCCATTAAGTCATAACACTTGTTATTGTAGATATTAGTGAGACTGCCTTGGTATGGGCAGCTGGGAACCTAAATAAATTTATATAGTAAGCGGGCTGTGGTTAAACAGAATGATGGAAACAGTGCAACAAGATGTATTTAAGTTGGGAAGGTAGTCTATAGGAAAGATATAACATTCAAAAGACGTCTGGTAACCAATTAAACTACTATAGGGACTAGAGGAAAAAACTATAATCCAGTACCCTGTGCAAGCTACTGTAATAATACTGGAGAAGGAAGAAATAGAGTAAAAAACTCCCTGCTGCTGGCTCAGGCATTTGCATTTAGCAAGTTAAGGATTATCATAAAATACAGCTTTTAAAATAACCTTTATGTGGTGAGACATACATATAATAGTATTTGATTCTTCAGGGTAGCATAAACTCCCAATAACCTTTAGGTTTCACAAAGTTGGATTTTTGTGCAAAGAGCAAGAAGAAAAGATAATGGCAAAGAAAAATATACTAGAAGAAAAATAAACAGTAACTATGTAGAAGAGTAGTATCAACCACTAAATAAACAGTAGTATTATTTGTAGATCATTACTTCAGTTGTAGGAATCAATATAATGCAACAATATGTGTCTTACTGGCTACAACAAAACTCTGGTCACCTTAAGGCAAAAAACAGACAAATTCAGTGTCACTAAACCTAAGTCAGCGATTCACTAAATTGTACTTAATGAAAATACACAGCCTCCAGTACATACAGTGAGAGATAGTACCTACAGAAACACGCTCTGGCTCAGTAGAACACAGAAGCTACTAACTTAAACAGATATAATTAAAAACAGTTCTGAGGCAGGTATTTTTGCATAGAAGTACACACTGAACAGCTGCAAACATTTGCATAAAGCGTAACTGCATAATAATGCACATCAGGTAGAAAATATGTTACACTACTAAACAATGAACACTTTAAACAACTCAAAGCAGAATTAAAAATGAATTAATCCAAACTAAGCAATATTGTAAAAACCACAAACCAGTAACCCAAAAAAGAAGTAAAACAGCGTTTATTCCTCTGATGTCTCGGCTAGTGCCTTCGCAGGAGATTCTCCTGCGAATGCACTAGCTGAGACGTCAGAGGAATAAACGCTGTTTTACTTCTTTTTTGGGTTACTGGTTTGTGGTTTTTACTTTACTGGTTCTATTTGTGGTTTAATAAGCAATATTGTAAACTGAAACACACAAAACAGAAATTTGACACAAGCAGACAGTTTAATAGCACCAAACACTATCCAAAGAATGAACCTTTTAATCCCGTACAAAATTAAGCTCAATCAAACTCACTACAATATAACAAAAAATGTAAAGCATTGTGTACGCATCATATATATATATATATATATATATATATATATATATTTTTTTTTTTTTGTATTATGGTACCAGTTAAGTTTCCTTCCCCAACAATAAATGTTGAAAAAGTGACATTGGTGTTGACAGCAATAATGCTACATCTTACATACTCTCAAATGGCCTGGACACTGCTACATATTTAACTCTGATACCATGTAGGACATTACATCACTGCTATACTAGTATTAGAGCCTCTCTTATTATTCCCATGTGGGCAAGTGTGCTGCTGTGAGTTCTCACTGAAAGGGTTAAGATGAGCATGATATTAAAATAACATTGGTTTGCTGCCTTCATAATGTTCCCAGTCCATGTTTGCCTGTGTCCATGTAAGGACTATGACATGATGACGAAATAGGGAATGCAGAGTCTTGAACTCACTGTACTTGACTTTTGACATTGTGAAATCAGCCTCACCTGATGCTTTAACATGGTATTTGTAATTAAATACAAAGAAAGGGACACAGACAAGCACATATATCCAGGCAGGCTAATTATACAATTTTCCATTTACTTAAATCTCATCTCATGCTGAAAGGAGCAAACATTAGCAGAAAGTTTTATTCTAGTCTGTGCCCAGAAGACAGATGGCTTAAATAAAAGCTTGGAATAGCTTTTGAGACTAAATATTTTGTCTTTTATATACTGTTTACAGAAAATATTGCTCATTTAATGGTCAGCATGGAAATATAACCACATTTTTATTTAGCAAGAACAAAGTAAATTAAATTATTTTCAATTAAAGGATTAAGATGTAAGACCACATTGATGTGTATCTTGCATCTGCAATTATGACTGTTTTGAACATTTTCAAGTTTGACCTTTTGAAGTTCTAGACGTTATTTTGGTGACCCCAAAATGAAGAGGGGGTGACTAAGGCTGAACCTTTGTTAGTATAGAGTAGATATGCTGTAAATCAAAATGTAAGCAGACATTAAAAAAATGTAATACAAAAATGTATGCACCATAGAATTAGTAATTTCAATGGTGATTTAATACTTGTAGAAAACACTATTGTGAGGCACTAAGTGGGGAAACATTGCAACAGATTAAGTGGTTTGGAAAGTACAGGTCATGACTGGGAGAAAAACATGAAAGAGAGGACTACAATTGCTTCAAGTGCACTAACATACAGCAAATAATTATATTATTTCATGTATGAAATAGGTTTAAACATGGCTCATTATACCTCCTACTGCAGACAGTGTTAGAATCTTACTGTGCAGTTCTATAGCTGCACTACTTAAGTAAACCAGACATTTGTCAGATGCATGATCTGTGTAGTGTGAACACTGTAATGTTATACATGATATCATCTTACATGCATTTATTATCATTATTTTAGGGCTTTTTTCATTTGTTCAATCTGTGAAACTCAATCCTCATGTGCTTGCAGGCTTACATGAGTCCTGGTTGTTTGAAGTCAGAGCACCTTGGAGAAACAGCAACACAGACATCACACTGCCTTCAGCTGCTCCTCTCTCTCTCTCTCTCTGTCCCCCCTCTCAGATAGAATGATCTCAGAGTTAAAATAATAATAATTAGGATGAATAGCCTCCTGCAAAAATGCTACGTTTTTGTTTTACATAGCCTGAGTACATGCATTCCCAGAAGGGCAAGCATAAGCAGTAATTTATGAGCTCTTATGACTGGTCAGGTGTAAGTGTTTAGGTAGTAAACATATGCTGAAGACTTTGCTGTACTTAGGATATATCAGTCTTCCCCTTATCTTTCTGCCATAGCTGAAACTGTTTTGTTTTGTTTTTTTTGTTTGTTTTTTTGCTGCTGTCTCTCTCTCCCTCTGTCTCTCTCTGTCTCTCTCTTTCTCTCCATCTCCCTAGTTACTAAAACAATTGTTCACTCTGTCATTTAGTTGTTTGCTTGTGATCTACATAAGTGGGGTTTTCAAAGACAGTTTTTAGCCATGACACAATGATAAGAAAAACATGGAACCAGTTGCAATAAACATATACAGACATACTAAAAAGTTTATACATTTTTATGTTCTTAGTTGAGGATAACAGATATGTTGAAGATTGCAAATTCATAAATACAATTACTTCCAAAACATTTGTTTAGATTCTGTTTAATGATCTACAGGGCTATGCACACACGCATACACTTTGTAGCAATAACAACCTCATTTTTACTGTCAGCAAATGTAACATCATATGACTTGGTGAAAAGAACATCAGTTATGGGTGCAAAATAAATGCTTGAATAAATAAAATGGCAGCATCAGTAAAGATTTAGGAAAAGTGACAGACAAGCATTCAAATCTTGATCATATCAATGTACAGCTGTTGAAGACAGAAAACATGGATTCTATGCCCCATTTGATTATAAAGGGCACACTTAGTCACTCCAGGGGGATCATAGCAGAACTTTATACCTCATGGATCTGACACATTACTAAATCTAATGCGGTATTTTAAAACTTTACAATAAGCCATTTGAAGTAGCATGAACGGTAGAACGATTTCTTATCTCAGGAATGGAAAACATAAAGCTATGCAAAACTGTTTTAGGAGCTATCATTATCCTCTGTTTGTTACAGGTTACTTAGCGGTTATCTCTATAAAACACGGCATGATCTGCTTACATTTGAAAGCATGCGCACACACCGCTCTGCTGGGGAGCCAATACCAGACTGAAGAAGATAATACTACAAGTAAATATCAATAACAGCAATAACTGGACAAGTCTTTCAAAACTATGTAGTACATTTCCCTTACAATCTGAAGTCAGTCATTACATCTATATCGATTTCTATATCTATTATCTTTAGAGAGAGAGATGTGTTATGTGTGTATATATATATATATATATGATAATATATTTGTAACACTTATGTGTGTGTGTGTATATACACATATATATATATTTATATATATATATATATATATATATATATGTATTTATTTATTTATTTATTTATTTTTATTTTATTTTATTTTTATTGTACATTTGTTAACCGGGTAGAGTCCGGCTAGGCAAGTAGCCTGTTTTCAGCGGAGACCTGGGGAGAAAAGCTCCATAACAATAGTACAAAAAGATTACAAACATTTTTTAAAAGATGTTCAAACAATATACAAAAAGTTTGATAGTTGTCAATAAACACAGTTTACTAATACGGGAATGTAAAACAGAAAACATTACATTTCCCAAGCCTTACTACAGACAGTAGTATGAAACTCATTAGATATATAACTAAAAGCCATTGCAGTATTTTCGTTTAGTAGAAGTAAGACAAGAAGATAGCAGAATAGAAAACATTTGATCAAAACCATGAAAAACTAGCCAGGAGTATTACACGAGCATAGCCATTGTTGAGTAAGGTATTCCTTTAGGAGTTTTTTGAAGCTATGACGATGTGTATTTTTAAGATATTCTGGGGTAATAGGTTCCACTGTTTGGCTATTTTGAAGGAGAAGAGAGAGTCACCAAAGTAATTATGGGACTTAGTTATCTTAAGTATAAGATTACCAGATGATCTAAGGGTCCTGGGGTTGGTATTTAGTTGCACTAGGTTGGAGAGTGCAGGGAAGTTTTCAGGTTTGTGGATAATAGAGTGGGCAGTGGTGAGCTGATTGAGCGATAACAGATTGGGAAATTCAAGCCAGTGTAATTTTTGAAGAGCAAAGCATTGATGAGTCCTGTTGGGTATATCAGCAGCAAAATTTGCTGTTTTGTTATAGCAGGAGTCAAACAGATGTAAATCAGACTTGTGCAGGTTAGTGAAAAGCTGAAAACAGTATAGAAGAGTAGATAGGAGGTGGGATCTGGCTGCGGGTAGTCTGGCGTTTTAAGTGACGTAAGGTTTGGACCTATATAGTGCACCAAGTTTTGATGTGAACTTTCTTTTTCTTAATTGTGAGTGATATGTGTTTATTGAATGTTAGGTTGTTGTCTATTGTGACACCAAGTAGTTTTGTTTGGTTAACTAGTTCTATTATAGTGCCATTAGAGGAGTAGATGGAGAGACAAGGTGGTTTTGCTTTGGATTTCCTATTAAAGAAGATCATTAATTTTTTTTTTGTTTGGGTTTAGGATGAGATGAAGTTCATTTAGGTAATTTTCAATATCAAGAAATTACTTTTGCAGTTTATCTTGGAGTTCTTGGGGTGTGGGAGCAAAGCAAATAAGAGTAGTATCATCAGTATATTGAATGACAGAAGCAGATTTAGTGGCATTGTTTAGATGATTTTGAATATAATAAAAAGAGAAGGCCAAGGATGGAACTCTGAGGAACCCCAACAGATACAGGGAAGAGTGTGGAGAGTTTATTATCCCATTTAGTTGCATGTTGTCACTTAGTAAGGTAGCTAAAGAAACGGTTTAGAGCTGTAGAGTTGAGGTTGAAGGAGGCTAGGGTGTTTAGTAGTTGGTTGGATTACTGTAGCAAAAGCTTTAGACATATCAAGGAATCTAGTAGAGACTAGTTGTCCATTGTTTTTGAGGAGGTTGATGTAGTTAGTGAAACTTATGAGGGCTATGGAGGTACTGTGTTTTGGACAGAAGCCGTGCTGTGAGCTAGATAAGAGGTTATTTGTTGTGAGGTCGTCTAGGAGCTGCATATGGATACATTTCTTTAAGATATTGGCTAGGGGTGAGAGAATGGCAATGGACCGATAATTAGAGAGATCTTTAGATGGGCCTCCCTTGTCGAGGGGAATGATATGGCATATTTTCCATAGTATGGGGATATATGTTTCTGCGATGAAACGATTGATTAGAATAGATACGGGATAGGCGATGGAGCTTGCAGCAGTTTTATGAAGTCATTAGGGAGTTGGTCAACTACTAGACAGGTAGGGTTAGTTTTGATAGGAGTTTTTTGATATAAGAGGTTTGTATGGTTTGAAAAGAGAAGTAGTTGGGTTTAGAATTAGTAGAAGTAGGCACTGTAAGGGG
Source organism: Protopterus annectens (assembly GCF_019279795.1). NCBI lineage: Eukaryota > Metazoa > Chordata > Ceratodontiformes > Protopteridae > Protopterus > Protopterus annectens. Next base: position 986,007,099 of record NC_056727.1, read on the forward strand.
TTGGTCAGATTTGTTGTTGTTTAAAAGTGAGGTGATAGTTGTGATGAAATAAGAGTTACATTGGGATGCTAAACATTCAGTGCTATTTGTTGTAGATGGTGCAAGGATAGAGGTTTTGCCAGGGTTGAGGAGGTAGTTAATGTTTTGCCAACATTTTGGGGAGTTATTTATGTGTTTTTGCTGACAAGCTAGAAATTAAGATTTTTTTGTCAGATAATATTTGCTTCTTAGTTAGACTTCTTAGCTGTTTATAAGAGGTGAGGTTTTCTGAGGTTTTGGAGGTGTGATAAGCAGTCCAGGCTCTATCCCTTTGTTTAATAAGAGATTTAGCATCTTTGGCTATCCAAGGTAGGTTTTGGCTTTGGAGTGAATTTTTCTTGTTGGAGCGAGGTTATTAAGGATGTTGAGGAAGGAATCATTAAAATATTGTACAGCTTGGTCTAGGTGGAGCGATTTTAGAGGTGACCAGTTGCAGTTTTGAAGTAGGGAATTTAAGCTGGTAGGGGAAAAGTTGGTTGTGTTCCTGGCCAAATTATGATTACTGATTACTAATTGATTACTGTTTATCTTAGTCAATGTGAAACAAAACATGACAAGAGAAAGTCAGGCTTTGATCTTGGTGCATGCCCAAGAGTGTGTAGAATACAAATTGGTTGTGTTCCTGGCCAAATTATGAAGAGCCAATGTATTTGTCTTGTTGTTTATACACATTTTGCAACTCCCAAATAACACAACATTGATTGGGAGGGGGATTATATTAACTATCATTCTGCTTAATATGAATCAGTTTGAGGAACAGTTTGTATTTTCTGTACACCACTGGATAAAATGAGCAGCACTGCTTGGTGTTACTTTTTTTCAGTTTCTTCATAATGGTGGAGCAGGAGTCTGTTCCACAGAAGGGGGAGTCTCTGGGACAGAAATATGTTCTGCCAACAAGTCCTATTGATGTCACAGACCAGGCTGAGGACGCGAGTGCCTGTTGCTCGAGTGGAGCTAGACTTGTGGATATGCAGCAGTCCCATCTAGGCAGAGTCTGAGATTGCTTTGTATGCCAGCCATAAGTCATCTCTGAGGAGTCTGTAGGAGACTGAATAGATGGACAGGGCCTTTAACCTATCTGTGTAGGGTAGATGTTTGAGGCCCTGGATTCTCCTGGTGAGGAACCTCTGTGGTCTGTCCAGCTGCTGCATGTGCTTTGTGAGGTACATGCCGAAAGGTGCATTGTACTCAATAATGGGTCTTATAAGGGAAGAATACAGGGATGTTATGATCATCTTGCCCCTGGATGAGATACCCTTACTAATGAGGTGGGCCATGTAGAAAGCTTTCCGTACAACAGAGGCAATATGGTGGTCAAAAGTCAATTTGTTATCAACCTGGGTGCCCAAGTCCCTCATGACTGATTGTGTGCTTAAGACCTTTTTATTAATGTGATAATTTGTGGGGAAATCACTCTCCCCAAAGGGGATGATGATACATTTTTTGGCATTCAGTTTGAGGTCATGTTTCTGGCACCAGTCATATGTTTGGGCGAGACCCTCTTGGAGGATGTCCACATCACTAGGGGTACTGATAACAGAGCCCAGCTTACAGTCATCTGCAAACTTGGACAGCCATAGCCCAGGTTTTGGCCTGCACCTCAAAAAAGTATATCCCAAACAACAAGGCCCCCAAGACTGATCCCTGGGTTACACCACTTGTTACGGGTTGACTGCTTGAGGTTGCATCCCCTATTTTGACTAGGTGGGTTCTATCAGTGAGCCAGTTTGCTACCCATCTGGTAACTTATGGATTGACACCTAGTTGTGACAGTTTATCTATTATACCCAAATGGGAAATAGTATCAAAGGCTTTAGCAAGGTCAAGGTAGGTGGTGTGCACCGTCTTTCCCACGTCCATGGCTTTGGTGACTGTCTCAAAGAAGTCGACCAAATTTAGCAGGCATGACCTCCACTTGATGAAACCAAACTGTGTGGGATCAAGTGTTTGGAGGTTGCCAATGTCCTTGTTAATGAGGTCCATGATAATTCACTCCATGGCCTTGCAGATCAGGCTAGGTAGGCTGATGGGTCTATAATTTCCTGGATGAGTGGACACTCCACCTTTGTGCAAAGGGATGACAGTAGCTGTCCTCCACTCAGCTGGAATGAAGCCATAACTCAGGCTTTGGTTGAATAGAGTGCCTAATGGTGCTGCAAGTTCCTGTCTCAGTTCATGTAAGATGCAGCCTGGGATGTTATCTGATCCCATGGAGGCTGTATTTTTTGCCTTTGCGAGGGCAGTGATGACTTGCTCCCTAGAGATAAGGGGAGGGGGACAGGTGCTGGGGATGTCCTGATTTACTAATGGGGGGAAAGAGGGGTGAAGTTTTCACTGAACCGTCTGTGAGAAGGTTTGGCTATATCTATGGCATTTCTGTATGTGGCGTCCTTGACCACCAGTTCTGAGCATATCTGCATGCTTCCCTTGAGTTTGTGGACATATGCGAAGAAAGCCTTGTGATTGTCTTTAGTAGATGTGGCCAGTTTGAACTCAGAGTTTGCTTTGGTGGATTTTACTAGTGCTCTTATTTGCTTGTTCAGACTAAGGAGAGATTTTATTTTTTGCAAATGTCTACCAGACAGGTTTACTCTTCCTTGAAGAGGAGGATTTTGTCCTATCATGTATTCCCGATTCCATGCAGCTATATAAGTGCTCATATAGTACTTTGGTGTAGGTTTGGGCATATGTGCCAGTTCCTATGGAGGGGGAGGGAGCCGTGAAGCTGTTTATACCTTCCTTCAGGAGGTTGTAATCAGCTTTCGAGAAGTTTTTTGTTTGACCCTATGTAGGGAGTGGTCAGGGGAGATGGTGACTTCAAAAGTGACTGCTTTGTGGTCAGATCTTACAAGAGAGATTGACATTGTAGGGATACTGCAGTGGTTACTCATGTTGGTTAATACCAAGTTCAAGATATTTTCACCTCTTGTGGGGGTGTCAGCCAGCTGGTGCAAGGCATTTGCATTGACAAAATCAAGGAATCTCTGGGCATTTCTGTTTTGGCATGAATAGTTCTTTGGCATGAGTAGTTCTTCCAACCTATGGTTGGATAGTTAAAGTCACCGAGGATCAGGGTAAAGGGTTGAATCTTGATAGATTCTAAGAGGTCCAGATAGGTGGAGTGGGCATCTTGAGTCAAAGTTGGGGGCCTGTAGCTAGCTATTATTTGAATAGGGGACCTGTTAATGGTTAACTGCACCTGGAGTGTCTCCTGTGCATCATACTGTTTAACCAGCCTGGAGGTAGGTAGGTGTGTGTGTGTGTGTGTGTGTGTGTGTGTGTGTGTGTGTGTGTGTGTGTGTGTGTGTGTGTGTGTGTGTGTGTGTGCATGTGTGTGCGTGTGTGTGCGTGTGTGTGTGTGTGTGTGTGTGTGTGTGTCTTATATATATATATATTGCAACTCCACCTCCTTTTGCTTGGCTATTCACGGTTTGGGGTCTGAATGTATGATAGAATGAGTAACCTGGTATGGCGTTCACAGCAGCTTTGAACCAGGTTTCTGTGACTGCACAAATGTCAGCATCTTTCTGGGTTAAGAATGCTTGCAATGATTGCAGTTTCTTGTTTAGACTCCTAGCATTTAGCAGCATGACCTTTAATTCCCTTTTTGATGAAATTTTCATGCTGTTCATTTTGACCTCATGCCTTTGCCAAGAGCCTGAAGCCCAAGGGAGACAGATGCAGGCCATCTCTGGCAAGGCATCATGGTTTGTCAGTCATGTTTTCCCAGGCTGTCAGGTACTGAATTCCCTTGGAATGACAGCAGAAACTAAGCCAATTGTTAAAGTCAATCATTTTCTGTTTGTATTGACACACCATTCTGGGTGACGGTAGAATGCTGCTTAAGGCTAGGAACATACCTGCCTGGGACACATATTCAGTGAGCTCTATAATTTCTATCTTCATGTAGTCCAGAGAGATACATTTCAAGTTATTCACGTCAACATGGACTATGACAAAGTCATAACAGTACCTGTTGTTGAGAGACTTGAGTGCATGGGTGATATGGCGCATTCTGGCACCTGGCAAACAACTAACCATGACTTTCTCCTTATACAGCCTGGTGAGGGGAACATCTGTGTGTCTCACAATAGAGTCTCCTATGACTAATATGTTGGGTTTATGTTTAGGCCTTAGTAGCTGGGAAACACAGGTGTGTGGACTATGTGTGGTGTGTAGTGTGGTGGGCAGTGGAGTTTGTGTGTGTTTTTATCTCGGAGGTCTCTTTTCTTTGGGTATTTTTTTGTTGAGGACCTCCATATATGGGGTGTGTGTTGTGTAGGTGTGGATGGTGGTTGAGGTGTGGTGTTTATGTTGACAATCTTCTAAGTACCAGATATACTGGCTTGCGAGGGAGAGAGCATTGACTTTAGGATCTTAATGTGATCGCATATCTCACAAATTGTATTCCTAGGTGGTAGTAGTAGAGGGCTGTATATGTACATGAGGCAGTTGCTACACTGTCTCAGGATGCCCATATTAACCAGACTGGCAGGAGAAAGCATAGGAAATTGTCCATTCATGTTTGTCAGGGAGGCCAAAGAGAGCTAAGAGGGTAAAGGGTGGAAGGTCTAAGAGTAGTACTACTAGGTGATTACACAAGTGCTACTAAGGGAGAATTTGTAGGTGGAATAACTCACAAAGGGTTAAAAACTGTGCAGCTACAGCTCTGGATGCAGGAAACCTATATCAGACTATGCTACTCAATTTAAGGGTTAAGAAAACAATAAAACTCACAAAAACACAGATGAACCACTACAGACGAAAACAGAACTCGCAGTATGAAAAAACAGTTAAACAGTAATAAAATACAGTAAAATGCAATTGAACAGTATCGAGCTGTAGTAAATAGCAATGAAATACAGTTAATCGGTAAATTTGATGTAAAACAGGGCAAATATGATAAATTAGCTCAAAATCACAACAGCAAAAAGCAGCTCAAGTAAAGTATAAAGCTGTCGACAAGCAGTAACAAATGAGGAAAACTAAGCGCAGTTGAACACCAAAGCACAAGCAAAATGAAGTAGGAAGAGGTACAACTTTTTTGTTTGTTTTTTTTTCAGTAGAAAGTGAGGAGACTCAAGATAATTCAAGGTTAAGAAGCTAAAGGGGTGGGCCTTCACAACTGATCTCACTTTACTCAGTAGAATGAGCTGATGTAATGGAACTGGGGGGAATGTCCAATACGAAATTTATAGTTGAAGCAGGCATCTCAAAAGCCACCAAGCTTCAATACCACAACAGCACTTTGGCGGGTTGGTGGGATACAAGATCAGAACAAAGGTAAGGATTGAATTCACTAGCCCTAAAAAACTGTTGCACAGTTTAAACAGATATGCCACACATATTGTTTTATCAGAAGTGCAGAAACAGTTGAAAATAAGCAACTTATCTTTTGTAGTCTCTCAGCATAAAACAGCAGCACAAGGGCAGAAGGCTTAACTCACTGTAGCTTCTAGCAAACAAGTACAAACCAGTTTAAACACTAACTATATAAGGCAGAGAAACAAGGAACCAGCCAAATTATCCAGTCACAAAAACAGAGCCCTGTTAGTATTTCTATCCCAATAAGACCAGTCTGAAACTCCTTGCCACGAATAACCAGCTAGGCCTCTCTAGACAAAAGATTGTACTACAAGCTCCAAAGGTCACAAACAGTAATAGATATTCAGCTCTATGCTAGTGTTTTATGACTGTTAATTGTTAGGGTCTTAATTTTCTATAGTGAAATTAAGTGTTCCACAGTGTCAAAGGACTTTTGTCAAGTGTAGAAATAGAGCTCCTGTTGCATCTTTGCCAACTATTCTTTTTCCTTGCCACCAAATCTGCCCTGTTTTGGCCAAGAATACAGCTTCTATGGGACCTGACAATATCCCTTGCTGTGTTCTACATGAACTACACAGTGAACTGGCACCTCACCTGTGTGCCCTGTTCAATCACAGCCTCACCTCAGGCTTTGTACATACTAAATGGTGCACTGCTATAGTCATCCCGCACCACAAAGGAGGAGTGGCTACAGACCCTGGGAACTATCGCCACATTAGCCTGACAAGTCTGATATGCAAAGCTATGGAACGCATCATTGTTGACCTAATAAACAAGGATATAGGGAATCTCCAAACTCTGGATCCTACATAGTTTGGTTTTGAGAAGGGTAGAGCATGCCTACTCAACTTGGTCGACTTCTTTGAGTCAGTCACCAGAGCTGTGGATGAAGGCAAGGTGGTTCATACAGCCTACCTTGATCTGGCCAAGGCCTTTGATACCATTCCCCACTCAGGAATCATAGAAAAAGTCACTAATCTAGGCAAAACCCCTATATCACTAGGTGGGTTGCAAACTGGCTCACAGATAGAACCCACAGTGTGAAAGTAGCTGAGTCCAAGTCAGACTGCCGACCAGTCATGAGTGGAGTCCCACAGGGATTGGTCCTGGGTCCTCTCCTGTTTGGTATCTACTTCTCAGAAGTCCAGGCCAACGTGAAGGGACTCTGGCTGACAAAGTTTGCAAGTGATTCCAAGTTGGGAGCCATTATTAACTCCCCAAATGATGTTGACATCCTTCTGAAAGGCCTCACTGAGACCAACGACTGGTGTCAGAACCATGGCCTTAAGCTCAATGCCAAACAACGTGTCATCATCCCCTTTGGGAAAAACCCAGTTCCCATGAACTACCACATCGAGGTTAGTCCACGGAACACAGAAGGCGTTATAACAGATCTGGAAACACAGGTTGACAGCAACCTCTCTTTTGGCCACCCCACTGCCACTGTGGTAAGAAAGTCCTTCTATGTGGCACATCTCATTACTAAGGGTTTTGCATCCAGGAAGAAAGAGGTCATTGTCTCCTCTACTCTTCCCTCATTAGGACAGTCATTGAGTACAATGCCTCATTTGGCATGTACCTCACTAGACACCTGCAACAACTGGAAAGGCCACAAAAGCACCTCACAAAGAGGATCCTAGGCCTTAAACACTGCCCTATATGGACAGACTCAAAAAACTCCAACCATTCTCTGTCTCATATCGCCTACTTAGAGGCGATCACTGCTTGACTTATAAAGCCATGTCTGACCCAGCTCTGTTAGAAATGCTACATCTAAAGAAATCCCAATTGCTCCGCACTACACACTCCAGAGACCTCAAACTCATTACCACAATCAACAGAACATGCTGGAGAGACAGGCTCATAACCCAGAGGCTGCCCATGCTATGGAATAGACTTCCCATACATGTCAAGTCAGAGCACCTCACTGGCCCTCTTCAAAAGAAATCTTGATTAGTGGATGGGAAATAGAAAATTCACCTTGGGGATCACTCCAGTGGCTCTACTCAACAGAGGCATTGGAAAATATGGTCAGCGGGCACAATACCAGAGTAATCCTATGAGCTGGGCTTGTAAAGGCTCTAAAGCCATTAGCCTAGTACACACCTATGAACTTATAAATACGATATTATGGATTCACAAGGGGTCATTGTATATTCCAGAAAGGCAGTCAGCTGTTAATAGAATATTTTTCTATTATGTTAGTAAAAGTAATGAGAAGGGATATGGATCTTTGCTTATCTTTTTCACGTACGTCCACCCTTTCACCATATGGCACTTTTGGTTTTATCTAAGATTTTAATACCTTGCAAGCCTGAATCACCTTTATTCTCAAATACAAGTGCAAACTCCTTTTGCATTTTGGCTTGAGCTCTCTTTAAGCCTGCACTGTTTTGGGGGTTGAGTACTTCCTGCACATGTCAGGTTACTTTCTAAATTTGCAAAATATTTGCTGGCAGTCATGACCATTTAGAAATGATTTGCAAATATTCCAGACATGGGTGATCCAGAGCTCTGCAATCTCTGACAGTAGTACTGACATTAGCCATTAAGATATCAAGAGATCTTGAAAAACAGCAGAGTTACAAACACTATTTGCAGAAACACATAGAATGGTAGCTATCTTTGCAATATGACAACTATCCATATTAAAACTATTTACATCACATTTCAAACTATGTGAAATGATATTACAAGAACTGTGGAAACCTGATTAAAGGCTGCAAACTGGGTAAGACAGGATATATGTGGACTTTGATTTTTCATTTGAAACAAGACAAAAAAGGAATTAATTTTTCCATTTTTTTTTTCTGGTTATGAGGGAACATGATGTCAAATGGAGGATGATGTACCCTGCAAACCTAAGAATATATACAAAACAGATAATGAAGACATGTAGTGACTTGGAGAAGGCACTCAAATTCATAAGGAAACCAGCAAACCAAAGATCTGGGATCATAAATGCAGCAAACTAGATCAAACAAGGTAGCTGCAGCTGAGGAAGATTACCAAAGGGACAGAGAAACAGGCTACTTTTTGTTATTTCAAAACCAGCAGAAAATATAAGAAAAAGTGGACATCATAAGGAAAGCCTGTAGGCAAAAAAGAGAGGAGACCACACAACAGAAAGAAGAAAACTAGAAAAATATTTAAAGACTGGGCAAATTGTGAGGGAAAATGGGGACCTGAATAACATTAGCAAGGTATACTATAGTTCAGCTAATAAACTTAAAGACTATGAACAGTCAAAGATAAGCCAAGGGTTCATTAAAAAGACACGTGTCATGACTTGAATGTAACATCATAAAATGAAAATAATTTACGGAACTCCTTTCATAACTTGCTAATTACCTGTATTAAGAAAAAGTTAAGTATTGCTGGCAAAAACGACCATTAAAAGTGATCTATATGATACGTATCATAGAGTATGTAAGATGGCAAAAGCAAATGATGGTCAAAAGATAATTGCATGTGCTTCATTGGCAAATAAAGGAAATGGGTTATGAGAAGCTAATGGCAATGGCAAATGTAAAAAAGGGAAATGAGGCATGCATAAATATGAATATCCATGAGAGGTAAGGGAATAAGGAAAATTAAATGTATGTGATGTTGAAAGAATTAAGGAAATAGTTTACTGAACTCTTTTTATAATTTGTCAATAATGTGTATTAAAAAATAGCTAAATTAAGTATTGTCAGCAGAACTGACCAGTAAAAGTGATATAAGTGATATGCATCACAGAGTTTATACGAAGTTAAAGGAAATGACAGTTGACAGATGAACGCATGCACCTCACTGGCAGTGTTAAGGCAAACAAAATATAAGAAGTTAACAGCAATGACAAGGGGAAAAGGGGAAAGAAAGCATATATAAATAATAGTAAAGATTAGGGCAAAGGGGAACACAAATAAAAATGTATAAGATTATGGGACAATTATTTAAACAAAGATGAATGCAGCAAGTATGTGGCATGAATAAAAGTGAAAATGCAGGGGAACTATAATACATTAAAGGGTCCATATAAAATGTTGGATAACTCCATAATAAGTCTAGGCTGAATAGGACTGGGAAGGAGTGGGAGGAGAAGACAGGACAGAGGACCAAAATGTTACATAACTGGTGATACAATATAAGTTGTGTAAAAAGTGGAGGGGTTAGTTAGGAGAAGTCTAATCATACACTGAACACATACAATAGAATAGCTAAACTGAAGATAGTCTCTAGCAAAATGTACAAGAAGAAGCAAACAAGGATTAAAATATGTGCAGAGCTTGTGAATGATCCTAGCAGCTAAGGCACTGTCATGGTTATGACAGAGGAAAGAGACAAGCCTGCCAAACAGAAAGAAATTAAGTTGGTGCAGGGAAGTTACATTTGCAAATATGTATATAGTTCAAAAAGAGATGTTACTAAACTGGAGGGGGGAAATTAAGTCCCCCCTGTGGATAAGAAAATTGCAGACAGGAAGAGGAATTACCTCAGGAAGCAAAAATGGGAATAAGGAGAGAGGAAAAGAGAATGTGAAATGAAACAGAAGCCAAAATCACAGTAAAAATGGGAGAGTTGTAGTTGGAAATTAAGGCCTGGTATGATAATGGTTTAGGAAACAGAACAAATAGGAAGAGAATACTGACACACCTGCAGAGAACAAAGGCAGAAATACTAACACTACAAGAGACCCATCTTAATAAAGAAGAACATGAAAGACTAAAAGGAGGGTGATATAAAGTAGCGTCAAGTGCTTCTTAAGGAAAGAGGAAACAGAGAGAGGTAGTGATACTTGTAAAGATGTAGTAATGTAGAGGGGGAGAAAATTGCAATTATTACAGACAATCCCAACCAAGGCAACAATAAACACAATTTGAGGAATATTGAGAAGATAACAAAATTTTAAGAAGGGCTGGAAATAATATGGGGGGATGGAACATGATAGTAAAGAGAAATGAAGTATATGGAAGTCCAAGGGCAATAAAACTGACAAAAGAAGGTAGATTTATGAGGAATTGCAGATGGAAGAAGGAAATTGACATAGGGATGCAGATAAGGGAGGAATATATATACATTATTCTGCCAGGCATAAAACATGGTCAAGAACTGATGGAAGCTGTATTACAAAAGAACATATCAAGTGGTTATGAGAAATAGAAATAGATCCAATAACATTATCTGATCACACAGTGATAGGGGTATGAATACAGTAGGAAAGAGAATAAAACCTAGACAAACATTGGAGAATATCAACATATGTAAAGGACAGGAGGATAAGAAGAAATTGGAAAAAATAACTATGAAACACTACATTGGAGATGGCTGAAGAATGGGACATCATAAGGAGGGCAAAAAGATATGAAATTATATGTCAACAAACGGAGACTGAAAGGGCATGTCAGCAGAATAAAAAGAGTCTGAAAAACAATTGCTACACCTGCAGAAGGAGAAAGGGAAGGAAAACAGGAAAGGAGGGAATAAAGAGGACAGTACAAAGTGATGGATGAGAAAATTTGGAACATGAGAATAGCAGTGGATATATTATATTTCAAAACAAGCCCCTAGGCAGCAAAAATGTTGGCAACAAGATTAAGACAGCAAGAAATAAAAAGGGGGATATATTTAAATATTATGTTTTCTTCTTACTACTTACTTGCCAAATACACAGCTAGATATAGTTGATTTCTTACATTAACACAATAGTTGTTGAAGTGCATCATTTAACACAAAACAAAAAGCAATTAATTTCTCATTTTTTAAAAAATAAGTACAAATGAAATATTATTCAAATATTTCTAATACAATATACTGCACTGATATAAAATCTTCAGTTTTCACTGAAGTAAATAGTCCTTATTCTTTGTGTCTACACAGAAATTTAGACAGTTTTATCACTAGCTGTCTGACCTGTGAGCAAAATAGTAGTGCCCACGTCTTCCTCATTTTCTCAGATATGTTGCTTACATCATTTCTACAACATTTTATAACTCTAATTATGGATCTCTCTGAAACTTTATATTTCATTATTACATGATAAAGACTACCCCTGGTTGATAGACCACTGATACAAGGTGGCATCTCCAAACTTCTCGAAATTCATTTTCTTTTCATATTTCCAGTAGAGACATCAAATTTATGTTTTGTATATTAATCTGTAATTTATATCTGTTTCATAACACCTTCAAGCATATCTTCCTTTGGCAGAATTTCCCAGTAGGCATACCAATCTGAGTGCCTGCTTTTATTTATTTGTGCTTGATCTCTTTGTTTCCATACCTTTGCAATAATTATTGTCAGGAGTGATAAATACTTGATTGCTTAACATTATGTTTCTCTCCAGATGCCTACATATTCCATCCCATACCTTGTTAGGTCTTGATTAATTACTTTCTATGACACAGATGTATATCTACATTGTTGGTACTAACTTTACTAGTTCTATAATGCATTTTTAGTAACTCACCTTGAGATGATATTTTAAAGTCTATGCCAATTGATAATTATGGTGATATAAATAACTACCTTTTCATAGTATATCAAAGGATTATCTATTTGTGTTATTTTTCAATACCTGCTCCTTAATGTGTAATGTTTATACATGCACGGACTTGGATAGGGGCTTCCCTCCTTGATGTGAAAAGAGTATTACAGCTAAACAGTAATTTTTTTGTATACTTGTTGACAATGTTAAAACTGTGATGATCTATTTTTTCACTATTTCCATTGGTCATACACATTTTTAAACCATGTAAATGCTGAGATGATTTTATTTTTTCTGTGTATACTGTACATCCATGATTGTCAGACTGTGTTTAATTTAATATCTGATTTGTCATACGTCACCTTTTGCTAACGTTAGTGAGAACCTTTGTCCCCAAAGCACTCCTAAATTAGAGTATTCTCAGTACACTCAAGCCAGTTAACAAACCAGAAAGAAAGTAATTAAATAATTGATTACATTTTATTTCCATCATCATCTAGTTTGCAACCATAATTTGAAAATTGCTTCTAGGAAATGGCTTCACTTTGTCTATCTAATCAGTATATAATGTGTGTCTAAGCACAGGCATCAATTTATATATCACGTGCTACTAACCATGGATCTCTCGCCAAATACTATCTATTTTTAAGCATACATATCAATACATACATCAACTGTTCCAAAGCATAAACATTAATCCCTTTACTCTACCTTTAATGATAGACAACAGTTAATATACAACATCTGTTTCTAACAATAGACACAACGCCATATGTTATCTGGATTTAAGCATAGACACTAATCCATATATTATCTGTCTCAATCCACAGATGTCAATATATGCACCATCTCTCCCTAATCACAGACACCATGACATATGTCTTCTGCCCCTAATCACAGGTGTCACTCCATATATCATCTGTTCCTAATCACAGATAGCATTACATATATCATCTGTCCCTAATCACAGACATCACTCCACATGTCAACTGTCACTAATCACAGACATCACTCCATATATCATCTGTCCATATTCACAGACGTCATTCCATATATCAACTGTCCCAGTGAAAGAATTCACTTAACTGGCCATTTGAGATTGTCAGTTTTCGACCCTTAGCTGTCGACGTGTAGGTGTTTGACAAGCTGAGCAGTCGACAACATAATATAGACCCTATCATTTGTCCCTAATCAGAGACTTCACTCCATATATCATCTGTCTAAAATCACAGACACTACTTCATATATAAACTGTCCCTTATTACAGACATCACTACATATATCAACTGTCCCTAATCACAACCACTCCATATAGTCACTGTCACTAATCACACACATCACTCCAGATATCATCTGTCCCTAATGACAGACATCAGTCCAGATATCATCTGTCCCTAATCACAGACATCACGCCATATATAAACTGTTCCTGTTCGCAGACATTACTCCTTCTATCAACTGTCCCTAATTACAGGCAGCAAACCATATATTCAATGTCCCTACTCACAGACAGCACTCCGTATATCAGAGATCACTCCATATATCAACTGTCACTAATCACAGACATCACCCCATATATCAACTTTACCTAATCAGAGATATTACTTCATATATTGTCTGTCCCTAATCACAGACATCACTCCATATGTCATCTGTCCCTAATGACAAACATCACTCCATATATCAACTGGCCCTAATCATAGACACCACTTCATATATCAACTGTCCTTTATCACAGACATCACTCCATATATAATCTTTCTCTAATCACAGACACCACTCCATATATCATCTGTTCCTAGTTGGAGACATCACTCCATATATCATCTGTCTCTAATCACAGACATCACTTCATAGGTCATCTGTCTCTAATTACAGACATCACTCCATATATCATCTGTCTCTAATCACAGACATCACTCCATTTATCAACTGTCCCTAAGCATAGGCAACACTCCATATATCATCTCTCCCTAATCACAGATATCACCCCATATTGCAGCTGTCCCTTATGACAAACATCACTCCATATATCATCTGCCACTGATGACAAATATCACTCCATATATCATTTGTCCCTAATTGCAGATATCACTACATATATCATCCATCCCTTATTACAGACATCACTCCAGATATCATTTGTCCCTAATCACAGACAGCACTCCTTGTATCAACTGTCCCTAATCACAGACATCACTCCTTGTGTCAACTGTCCCTAATCACAGGCATCACTCCTTAATTCAGCTCTTCCTACTCATAGACACCACTACATATATCAACTGTCCCAAATCACAGACATCCCTCCTCAATTCAGCTGTCCCTAATCACAGACATTACTGCATGTATCATCTGTCCTTAATCGCAGACATCACTACATATATCATCAGTATGTAACTACAGACATCACTCAATATATCATCTGTCCCTAATCACAGACATCACTCCATATATCGTCTGTCCCTAATCAGAAACATCACTTCATATGTCATCTATCTCTAATCACAGACATCACTCCGTATATCAAATGTCCCTGATCACAGACATCACTCATTATATCATCTGTCCCTAATCAGACACCACCCCATATATCAGCTGTCTCTAATCACAAACATGACTCCATATGTCACTTGTCCCTAATCACAGACATCACTCCATATATCAACTGTCCCTAATCACAGATGACACTCCATATATCATTCATCTTTTAGTACAGATCTTCCTCTAAGCTTAGATGCCACTCAATATAGCATTTTTAAGCATAAAAAACTACATATATCATCTGACTCTGAAACAAGACACCAATCCATATATTATCTCTCGCTAATCCTAAATAACAATCAGAATATCAACTATCATAAACTTACACATCAATCCATAATTCATCTTTTTCTAAACATAGATACCAGTCTTTATTATATGTGTATCTAAGCAAAGGCAGCATTTTATGTCATCTATCTGTAAGCAAAGACACTACCTCATGTATCATCTCTCTCTCTCTCTCTCTCTCTTTCTCTCTCTAAACACAGACACCTCTACATATACCGTCTGTCTTGAAATGTAGACACTACATCATCCATTATTTTCCTCTGAACACTAACAATGTATCATCTGTCTCTAACCATAGACATGGCTCACTACACAGGGCCCCCTATCATAAAATAAACTTGAATTGCAAAGGAAATGCAGTGGATTTTTATATGTGTGTAGCTAGGCCATTTGGCACTCATGATAATGCCGTCATTTAGAACCCTAACACCACAGTGGCAGATTTAAGCATTGGCGCAGGGACGCGCGCCACCCCCTTTTTAAAACTCAGAAGTTATACAGCAAAAAAAAAAAAGAAGAAATGCAATGCACCATTATTGAAACTGGAAAACGTACATCTAAAACAGTACATTTTCCTTTTCAGCTTACCATCATTTTGCTTCTCATGATTCACGCATCAGAGATGCGATTGGAGATTGCAGTCAGCTGATCTAAATGAAGATCCTGCACTGCTTCTCCGTTGTTGAATGAAAGCATGTTGGCTGGTAGGATACATACAAGCTGAGGTGGATGACCTCGATTATCAGCTTTCCCTAACGTATCACTAACGTCTTGGCAGAAGTCAATGATCCTTACAGGATTCCACATCGATGTGCATAACTTGCATAATGTCTAACATTCTGTAATTTTCAGAACACTTAATACCAATTCGCTCTACAAAATATTAATATTAATGAAAAAATATGCAAATACTTTGCTGCTAAAAGTTGCAAAGTTTTCTTTTTACTTTTCCGTTTTATAACTGTTGGTCTATTTTACTGCTTGCCTCTAAAGACAACAATTAAAATATGTGTGCAGGGAAGTCTTGCCCATTGAACGTTCAAACCTGTTACATAAGTGAGTGTCTCCATCTCCTCAGCTTTAAACCAATGGGCTCCTCCTTCGAACTTTAATACTGCAGAGTGCAGCAGAATTCTATCTCCACAGGGAAATTTTTTGGTGGGAAATGCAATGAAAGTAGTCACCAGTAGACAGTGATAAGGGGTGCTAAAGCATTCAGATGAGAAAGTCCAGTGCTGCATTAATACGTGCGTTATTTGTTTACCGAAGCTGTAACAGATATCAGAATCATTTTCTTTTTGTGAGGTCAGGTCCTTACAGGGCTTTGTATAAATTTAGGTTGAAACAAGTGGTGGCTGTATGGTTTAAAAAGTGGTGTGTACCTTCAATAGTTAGTCACATTTCAGGAAGAGGCATTTTATACAGGTGAGTGAATTGTGTGTAGTTTATTCCTCACATCTAAACTGAATAGAGTGGCTAAAGGAAGACAGAAAAGTTATACTTGACAATAATCATTGCTACATTTGATATTACTGTTTGTCTTGAAAGTGTGCTGGTAACTTGTCACAGATCTCTTAACTGTCCCTATTTTGTAGGAATGTTCCTATCAAACATCTCAGCTGTCCTTGACTTATAGGGACATCTTTGATTTTGACTTCATTTTTATCTCTGTCCCTCTTAATCCCTCCCAAAACTGGTGACTTTTAGAGAAAAGGTGGTGGATTACAGTTAATAAATAGTGACAATAATTTGAGTTACAAACTTCTTTTACTTTAGGAAACGTATATTAATTCACATTCTCATATTCTTTCAGTGTCTGTGTTGTAATAACAGAGGGAGAAAGAGTTCAATTAATTCAGAGGTCAGGTTCTAAATGATTTTCAGTGAAGTCAGAGTCCTTCAACCTTTTAATCTACTGATGGACTGAACAGAAATCATGAGCAAGGAAAGAAATGCAGTCTTTCAAGTAATGGGTTTAAACTGACACCAAATGTGCCTTAGATAAAGTATGAAAAGGGACTGGAATAACAACAAGCATTTGAGTTTGAATTATCATTCAGAAATTGCAGGGTCTTTCATTCTAACAACTTTCTAAGTTTATAAGAGCAATATTTAAAATTTGTCCCTATTTGGGGGGAGCTTTGTCCTCCCATTATTTTAGGCTTTGTCCAGATTTTTTTGTGCTAGTAGGTTAAAAGTTATGGAGGTGGCTTAGTTAAAGATTAAGATGAAGTAAAGGAAAAATGCAATAGTGGACATTTCCTAATCCTTATTTATTAGAATATATTTTCCAACTTTATGAATATAATATTCTGCATGGTTGTTAAGATATCAAATGCTGGAGATGCTATGGTGAAGAAAAAGTTAAATAGGAACATGTTTTTTGGGAGTGCATTGAGCTTGCAGATTTTAAAAATTCACCAGAGAATGCTGTTGTCATAAATATTGGGGGGCACCAAATGGCTGTAACTGAGGAGATGATTTTTTGAGCTGGGACACAGGATCCAAATTGCCTAGATATAGTAAAGCCTTATTAAGTTTAATTCTATCAACTGCCAAAAATAGCAATAACTAGAAAATGGAAATCAGAATCTAAACTAACTGTATTTTAAAGTACTGAATATTGTGAAAGAGATTAAAGTACTAAAAGTGGGATCTTTAGAAGAGGGAAAGAACAAAGTACATATAAATACTTGGGATTGTGGAGACAATACATGAATACATGCAAAAAAATATGTTCAGGAGAAAGAGTAAGGTTTCAAGAAAGACAGGAAATGAGCAATTTATGTCATGCTGGAGAAAATTAGTTGCAAAGAAACAAAACAGATTTAATATATAATGTATATAAATGAAAAAAATACATTTTCTTTTCTTTTGATGCATGTATGTGTGCCTACGTCTGAAGTGATGATTTAATAAAGGTGTTAACTTGTATTACTGTATGACACACACACACACACACACACACACACACACAAGCACACACACACACACACACACACACACACACACACACACACACACACACACACACACATAAGGGAGTAAGAATGAGTGTTATGTATTAAATCCTGCTAGGAAGGGGGAGTTAGCATTACACTGAAACCATGTTTCAATGCTGTTACAGATTTCAGTATTTTCAAGGGTCATAAAAGCTTCTGTGCATCACACATTACCTAGCAGTTGATGGAATGTTAGCCATTAAGGCCACATCTGACTGATGGTGGAGGGGTTACTGAAACAGCAGGGGCTAAGTGTGCTGTCTGTTACACCAAATTCCTCAGGAAAATGTACTATCTTGTTCATAGGTTCATAGGTAGGTACTAGGCTATCAGCCCTGAGGCCTATACAAGCCCAGCCAAAATGGTACCCTGGCTTTTGCCACCCAAGAAAATTATTTTCCTGTGCCACTGCCGAGCAGAGCCACAGAGGTGATCCCCGGGGTGAATTTCCTATTTCCCATCCAATCATCAAGATTTTTCTTGAAGAGTGCTAATGAGGAGCTTTGTTTGATATAGATAGGTAGTATGGGAAGTCTCTGGGACAGGAATCTATCCCTCTGGCATGTTCTGTTTGTTGTGGTGACAAGGTTTACGTCCCTAGGGCGTGTAGCCTGTTCAAGGCTTTCATGGTTTAGATTCTCTCCTGAGGCAAAACAGGCAGCTAAATAAACTGATCCTGACTTTCCAACAGGAGCCTGAAAAACACCAAGTGCATCATTAATTTGTTTCTAGAAGATCACCATGGCAAATGGCGAGGGCTATACCTGGTGTCCACATATATAGAGAGACCATTCATCTCCCCTAGGATTTCTATATGGGCTATACAAACTCACTAAAGCCCATACTGTATTCCTGTCTACTGTAAAGCTATCAAGATTTTCTTTCTCGGCAAAATTAAAATGTTGCATTCTTTGTATGTGTTATATATATGGTCTTTATGGCCAGCAAGTGGTACTGGACACGTGGTTTTGCTGTGGCCAAGATAAATAGTTTACTAACGGGATAAAGCAAATCTGGAATATACAGCAAGCATCTTTGTGAAATGCAAAGTAGATGGAAAAGGTAGTAGGTCACTTGTTATAAGGCAATAGTGCAGTGGTGAAATATATAAAAAAGCAATTATAAATCACACAGAGGTGAGAAACTTGCCTTGTTTACATAAGAAGATCATACAATTATCAGTAAATCAGATATTGTTGTATGTGATAAAGATACTGAAGTAATAACTGCCATTTTCCTTATTTTTTAGTTTTAAAAAATCTAGACATTTGAATGTGAAAAGAAAGTAAAGGCTGGATAAAAGCATGTTTAAATTAACAGGCTGTAATCTTGGGGTTTTGAGGTTGGGATGGGGTGTGAAAGTACACAAATTATAATATTTGTAGAGTTGATATGTTTTCTATTAGTTTTGCATAGCTGAATGTCTGGATTAAGGCATTTAACTGAATCTAGTAAGTTTTTTTTTTTTGCAAGTAAATAAGAGAACACTGAATGAAATGAAAAGTTTTCCATTAGCAAATGAATATTCAATGTGTGTTGAGGAGTCTGCAGCTGAGGTAGCTGAGCATTTCATACTTATGTTTTCATGGAAACAAGCTGACTGTAAGGGCAAACGATAAAAGCCAGAGCACTTGTCCTGTGTTCCAAGTATGCATCAAAAATACTTGTGCTATCTCTAGATGTGTGTGCTCTACACTGTGACCGAATCACCTAGAGCAATATTTTACACCGTCAAGTGGCTAGCTA
>NC_056727.1:986031511-986054011 GCF_019279795.1 Protopterus annectens
AGAGTCTAAACAAAAATATCACCCTCAGAAATAAGGCATGGGCATTATGGTGAACTACTAAAGACCCCCAAGACCACATTAAATATAGGCAAATTAGGAACGTCACTAAAAAGTCCATTCTACTAGACAAAAAAAATTACTACTATAATCTACAGGAAATAAATCATAACAAGCCTCAGAAATTCTGGGCAGGTATAAATAAACTATTACATCCTGGGCAAACTTCCACCCCAGTCCCCGCAGCCTCCATTGATAAACCTCCCAAGGAAGTCTCTGACAGTTTTAACCACTTCTTTACTGAGACCATTCAAGCCCTAGTGAGCCAACTACCTTCCAGCCCCCCCGTCATGAAATCAACACCCCCAGAAACTAGCTTACATTTAGATTCCAATCAGTTGCCACCTCCCTCATCTGTACCCTGATTAAAAAATCTGAAACGAACTACTCTCTCCGCTGACCATCTCCCTGCCAAGTATCTACAAAAAGCAGCCCATGCTATTACTTACCCCATCTCGATACTAATCAATTGAACAATAGCAGAAGCCAGAATCCCCTCTATTTGGAAAATATCCTATGTAATCCCACTTCACAAAGGTGGTAGCTCTACTGAGTTATCCAATTATAGGCCAATAGCAATACTATCCCCACTTACAAAAATGATGGAAAAATGTATCCATAGACAATTGATGCATCACCTAACTCAGAATAACCTCATGGCAGACTCTCAGCATGGCTTCTGACCTCACCACATCACTACTTCAGCCCGTCTAGCCTTCTCCAATACCATAAACCATAACTGCAATAATAATAACATATCCTCTGCCCTCTTCTTGGATCTCTCCAAGGCATTTGATATGGTGGATCACCAATTACTAATCCATATCCTGAAAAGTTTCTACCTAGATATTACAGTCATCCAATGGTTCCAGTTCTATCTGAAAGATAGACAACAGGCTGTCCTTTGACAAAACAAACTTTCTAAACTCCTACCCAACACACTAGGTGTACCCCAGGGATCCATACTAGGACCCCTTCTTTTCTCCATCTTCATTAACGACCTCTATTCTGCTATCCCTACAGTCAGCTGTGTCCAATATGCTGACGACTCCACCCTGATTTGCTTGGCCACATATCCAAATGAACTGTGGTCAGTTATACAAACCACCTTTAACACTATTGAAAACTGGCTTTCTGGTCGTCGTCTGATCCTGAATCCCATAAAAACAAACTGTTGCTAGTCTCACCAACACACAGGTCTACTGCATTCACTTTTACCATTAAATCTAATAATGGCACAATAATCTCCCCAGACTCCTCTACAAAACTGCTAGGTGTTTTAATTTATAATAATTAATCAACTATAAAGACCATCAATAAAAAACTAGGCTCACTTTACAGGATAAAAGCCTTCTTAACCCCTCCTGCTAGATCTGCCATAGCTCACTCTCACCTACTTTCAACTCTACTGTATGCATCCTCGATAGTCTCCAATCTAAAGAAATCTGTCCTCAACAATCTCTCTATCTGCTATAACCATATTGCCAGATTTGCCACTGGCCTGCCTTATAGGACTCACCATTGTATTAACCTAAACCGGCTTGGGTGGCTAGAACTACACAGCTTGATCCAGTATAACCTCATGATAACTGCCCATAAGATACGTTACAATCCAGATAATACTCCTGCTCTTAAAAATATTATTACTCCCTATCACAATCACTGGCCACTTCAATCCTCTAATAAATTACTAATCCAGACTATCAAAACTAATAACTCTCTGCCGGTAACTCTCTCTTCGCAAACTCTGTTAGCAGATCCTGGAACTCTCTCCCAACCGAAATTACTTTGCTCAACTCCCTGAACCAATTCAAGACTAGACTTAAACAACATTTGATGTTAAACTGGCTATGTCAATGTAGCAAACCCAACTAACTCTCCTTGACAATGAGACTATTTTATTATTTATTTATTTATTTTACATTTGTTGACCGGGCTAGTCTAACTGGATATATGTCCATTTTCAGTAGAGGCCCGGGGAGAAAAGCTCCAACCATCAGCAGTGACAAAAAATAAATAATACAATATATAGTAAATAGCCAAGTGAATAACAATACATTAGCTACATAGGTGAGAACAAAAGTTTTACAGAGTAACTTAGTAGTTTAAAGCTAAGATTAAATACAGAGAACCAAAAACATAATTTTTTTTTTTTTTTTTAGTACTACAGAAAGGTGAGGTAAAACAGAAGAGTAGGGAAGTATAGAGAGAGCTGGAGGTGTAAATATCAGTCTGGGTTAGAGCAGGGACGCAGCCAGTGAGCTGTAAGATATTCTTTCAGATGCTTTTTAAAAACAATAGTGGAAGCAAGGGAGGAAAGTTCAGTAGGAAGCTGATTCCAGATTTTAACTACTGTGTTGGTGAAAAGTGAGTCTCCAGCCTTGTTATGTGATTTAGTAGTGGAAACTAGAGGCTTATTAGCTGAGCGTAGTATAGCAAGATTTTTGTAGGGTGAGATCAGGTTAGTGAGGATAGGGGTATTTTTAGAGTGGTAAAGGATTTTTTGGGTGATACCAATTTATTGATAAAGTAGTTGGTTCTGCAGTTCTAGCCATCCTAGTTGTTTCAGGTTAAGATAGTGGTGAGTTCTAAAGGTGGTGCCAGTGGCAAATCTGGCTATGTTATTGTAACTAGTGGAGAGTTTGGTAAGGTTATTTTTTGATAGATTGGTATATATTGCTGAAGTGTAGAACAGGGTAGAGATAAGGTGGGTCTGGGCGATAGTTGTTCTGGCTGTAGGGGAAAGGAAGGGTTTGATTCTGTAAAGAGTGCCTAGTTTTTTGTTGACTGACTTCATAGTAAAGTTAATGTGGTCATCAAAACTAAGGTTATTATCAATTGTTACTCCTAGTAGATGGGTAGAAGTGTCTGGGGATATGTTAGTTGCATTGTTAGAGGCTATTGTAAAGTGCATTTGAGGTGACTTATGAGTTGGAGCAAAGAGCAGTAATTTTGTTTTCTTAGGGTTCAGGTGGAGGCAGTGCTGCATAAACCAACCACTGTTAAATACTGTTTGGGTGAGAGACTGGAGAGAGGTTATGGACTTAGCTGAACAAATTAAAGTAGAGTCATCTGCATATTGTATGCAGGGGGCCTGAGGAATTTTGGTATGTAGGTCATTAATAAACAATGAGAAGAGTAGAGGTCCTAAAATAGAGCCTTGGGGTACTCCAGTATTCATGGGAAGGGATTTTGAAAGATTATTATCCCACAATACTGCTTGTTGCCTGTTTTCCAGATAGGATTTAAACCAATTTAATGCTTGTGAGTCAAGAGATTGGGCTTTCAGAATGTCTATAAGGATATTATGGTTGACCATATCAAAGGCTTTTGAAAAGAGGCTCAGGACACCAAAGTAAGCTCGGAGGTCCAAAAATGGAAAAGTTCCTTATTAACGCAAGATTTTATTGAAAGTAAAACACAGCGTTTTCGCTACTACTAATGTTGTAGCTTCTTCAGAGAATGAAACAAACAAACAGTTTTTGGCGCCAACATTACAAGGTATAAATCTAAAAATCACTTATTCAATTAGTTAAGAAGATTAAAAAAAACAATTGAATTAATTAAAAACGTCACTTCCCCAGCCTCATTACAAAAAATATTATAAAAGTATATGCACATTCATAGATAATAGAACTATAAATCATGTCAATTTAAAAATTATGACACTGTAACTACAGGATGTACTCCTAATTACCTAGATTGAAAAGACGTATTGAACTGTAAGCATGCAGATTCCAAATCGCGGAATTACACCACTGTGACTCTACAAGCAAGTATTAACCCAGGAATAAATAAAACCTGGGTAAAGCCCTGTAATGTGAGATAGAAAAATATATGAGCAGTAATATTACGAACAAAATGCTAAGTAATTAGCTGAACATGTGTAATAAAATTAAAGAATTGAAAATATGTTGCTAATGCCTGACAATGTAAGCAACCATGATCAAATAAGTATATGTAAAAAGATGACTCAAATTGTGTTGATGAATTAGAATAGTAATAATAAAATAAAATGAAAATAAATTGCAGGAACCAATAAAATAATAAACATGGAAAATGGCTATGTACAAAAAGCAATCTGCTAAGAGGAACAGTGGTGTTGATAACTGTAAGAGGAAAACAGTGTAAGTTATCTTAAATAACTTTTGAGTTTAAGGAGACAGGAAATGTTGCAGCGTTCATTTAAGCCAGGGAAATGGAAGGCATCCAACTTGGTCTGCCATTCAAGTTCCCTGGCTTCTAGAAGAATTGATGTAGGACCGCCTCTTATATTGTGTGGAATGTGGTCAATGGCAATAAAGTGAAACTTATGTCCAGTGTGTTGGCCGATATGCTTGGCCAGTGCATTGTCTTCCTTACATTTCTTAATGGCGTACATGTGTTGGTAAATTCTTTCTTTGAATTTACGGTCTGTCTTTCCAACATAGAACGCCAGACAACTGTCACAGGTAGCTAAGTAGACAATGGACTTAGTGTCACAGTTAATTTTGTGGTGGATCCTATATTTTTTGCCATTTAATTGAAAAGAATTACCTGTCCTTAAACAACTACACC
Source organism: Protopterus annectens (assembly GCF_019279795.1). Taxonomy (NCBI): domain Eukaryota; kingdom Metazoa; phylum Chordata; order Ceratodontiformes; family Protopteridae; genus Protopterus; species Protopterus annectens. The sequence goes on from NC_056727.1 coordinate 986,036,126, forward strand.
AATTACAGTGACCGCACATAAATGTACCTTTTTGTCTAGAAAACGTGTCAACATTATGGTGTTTTTCCAACAAGGCTTTCAGGTTAAGCCCTCTCCTATAAACTATAAGGGGCCTGTCACCTAATTTCTCAGATAGAAGATTGTTACTGGTGATAAGTTACCAGTTCTTCAAGATGATAGAACAGACTTGGTTTGAGTCTGTGCTGTACGTTGTAATGAAACTAGTGAGAAACTTTTGAGTTTCATTATTAGTGTGTGTCAAGGGAGTGTTAAAATTTGGTTCTAAAGGCTCAAATGGGCCAGTGGAGAGGGGAATGGGCACCTCATTGTTATTGCCCAAGAGGGGTTTATAAAAACCATCCAGTCTCTTGTTTTTGACTTCTTGTATTAAGTCATAAATAAGTGTCTCAGGATAGTCGCGACTACTAAACATGTCAAACAAAAGTTGACATTCAGTGTCAAAACTTAAAACAGTACTGCACATCCTAGCCGCTCTAATAAGTTGTCCCTTGACTATTGATCTTTTTTGCTTAAATGGATGCTGGCTGGGAAATGAAGGAATGAGTTACAATAGGTTGGTTTCCTGTAAATTGATGAAGTCAGGGAACCATCCATTGTGTTTTTCTCCAGTTTAACATCCAAGTAGTCAATGGAAGATGTGGAGAAATGATATGTGAACTTAAAAAACTGAGTTGTATTGTTCATATATTCAATCAGTTGTATAGCATCCTGCTCAGTGCCTTTAAACATAATAAAAATATCGTCAAGATGTCTAGTGTAATATATTAACTGATGTTTGAAGTTGGAGTTGTCCAGTATAAAATGTTTCTCCCAGTAAGCTACAAAAGCGTTAGCGACACTAGTACCACAGGGTGACCCCATTGCAATACCTTGAGTTTGTAAATAGTATTGCCTTTCAAAGATAAAAAAGTTAGATGATAGAATAATCCCCAAAAGTTCAGTGACCGTGTCAATTTCGTCTTTGGGTGCTCCTAAATGGGTCATGATGTTAGCTATCCATTCTATTGCCTCTAAGTGTGGTATAGAGGTATAGAGGTCCACCACGTCTATAGTAAGGAAATTAGCAGAATGGTCAAAAGAAAGCTTATTAATGTCAGAGAGAAAAGACCAAGAGTCCTTACATATACCTGGAATTAATTTAAGGTATTTAGATAAAATGTTGTCAACTAGACGTGCACAAGGATGGGTCATTGAAGACCTGCCATCAACGAGAGCTCTCATGGGTGGGTTATTTGTGAATTTTAGGGATTCCAAAAATTATAGGGGTTTTAGGTGGTGTAATGTCAATGAAGTGGTAAATATCACTGTCTATTTTACCTGAAAGAAACAAATCTCTGAAATAACCCCTATTTCTGGAAAAAGCTATATTCATCTCATTTAAAGAGGATGGTTTGTAAGCTGAACTGTCCAGGATATATAACATATTTTCAGTGTAATCTGTATTGTCAAAAATGACTAACCACGTTAGTCATTTTTGACAATACAGATTACACTGAAAATATGTTATATATCCTGGACAGTTCAGCTTACAAACCATCCTCTTTAAATGAGATGAATATAGCTTTTTCCAGAAATAGGGGTTATTTCAGAGATTTGTTTCTTTCAGGTAAAATAGACAGTGATATTTACCACTTCATTGACATTACACCACCTAAAACCCCTATAATTTTTGGAATCCCTAAAATTCACAAAAATCTTTATAACCCACCCATGAGAGCTTTCGTTGATGGCAGGTCTTCAATGACCCATCCTTGTGCACGTCTAGTTGACAACATTTTATCTAAATACCTTAAATTAATTCCAGGTATATGTAAGGACTCTTGGTCTTTTCTCTCTGACATTAATAAGCTTTCTTTTGACCATTCTGCTAATTTCCTTACTATAGACGTGGTGGACCTCTATACCTCTATACCACACTTAGAGGCAATAGAATGGATAGCTAACATCATGACCCATTTAGGAGCACCCAAAGACGAAATTGACACGGTCACTGAACTTTTGGGGATTATTCTATCATCTAACTTTTTTATCTTTGAAAGGCAATACTATTTACAAACTCAAGGTATTGCAATGGGGTCACCCTGTAGTACTAGTGTCGCTAACGCTTTCGTAGCTTACTGGGAGAAACATTTTATAATGGACAACTCCAACTTCAAACATCAGTTAATATATTACACTAGACATCTTGACGATATTTTTATTATGTTTAAAGGCACTGAGCAGGATGCTATACAACTGATTGAATATATGAACAATACAACTCAGTTTTTTAAGTTCACATATCATTTCTCCACATCTTCCATTGACTACTTGGATGTTAAACTGGAGAAAAACACAATGGATGGTTCCCTGACTTCATCAATTTACAGGAAACCAACCTATTGTAACTCATTCCTTCATTTCTCCAGCCAGCATCCATTTAAGCAAAAAAGATCAATAGTCAAGGGACAACTTATTAGAGCGGCTAGGATGTGCAGTACTGTTTTAAGTTTTGACACTGAATGTCAACTTTTGTTTGACATGTTTAGTAGTCGCGACTATCCTGAGATACTTATTTATGACTTAATACAAGAAGTCAAAAACAAGAGACTGGATGGTTTTTATAAACCCCTCTTGGACAATAACAACGAGGTGCCCATTCCCCTCTCCATTGGCCCATTTGAGCCTTTAGAACCAAATTCTAACACTCCCTTGACGCACACTAATAATGAAACTCAAAAGTTTCTCACTAGTTTCATTACAACGTACAGCACAGACTCAAACCAAGTCTGTTCTATCATCTTGAAGAACTAGTATCTTATCACCAGTAACAATCTTCTATCTGAGAAATTAGGTGACAGGCCCCTTATAGTTTATAGGAGAGGGCTTAACCTGAAAGCCTTTTTGGAAAAACACCATAATGTTGACACGTTTTCTAGACAAAAAGGTACATTTATGTGCGGTCACTGTAATTGGTGTAGTTGTTTAAGGACAGGTAATTCTTTTCAATTAAATGGCAAAAAATATAGGATCCACCACAAAATTAATTGTGACACTAAGTCCATTGTCTACTTAGCTACCTGTGACAGTTGTCTGGCGTTCTATGTTGGAAAGACAGACCGTAAATTCAAAGAAAGAATTTACCAACACATGTACGCCATTAAGAAATGTAAGGAAGACAATGCACTGGCCAAGCATATCGGCCAACACACTGGACATAAGTTTCACTTTATTGCCATTGACCACATTCCACACAATATAAGAGGCGGTCCTACATCAATTCTTCTAGAAACCAGGGAACTTGAATGGCAGACCAAGTTGGATGCCTTCCATTTCCCTGGCTTAAATGAACACTGCAACATTTCCTGTCTCCTTAAACTCAAAAGTTATTTAAGATAACTTATACTGTTTTCCTCTTACAGTTATCAACACCACTGTTCCTCTTAGCAGATTGCTTTTTGTACATGGCCATTTTCCATGTTTATTATTTTATTGGTTCCTGCAATTTATTTTCATTTTATTTTATTATTACTATTCTAATTCATCAACACAATTTGAGTCATCTTTTTACATATACTTATTTGATCATGGTTGCTTACATTGTCAGGCATTAGCAACATATTTTCAATTCTTTAATTTTATTACACATGTTCAGCTAATTACTTAGCATTTTTTTCGTAATATTACTGCTCATATATTTTTCTATCTCACATTACAGGGCTTTACCCAGGTTTTATTTATTCCTGGGTTAATACTTGCTTGTAGAGTCACAGTGGTGTAATTCCGCAATTTGGAATCTGCATGCTTACAGTTCAATACGTCTTTTCAATCTAGGTAATTAGGAGTACATCCTGTAGTTACAGTGTCATAATTTTTAAATTGACATGACTTATAGTTCTATTATCTATGAATGTGCATATACTTTTATAATATTTTTTGTAATGAGGCTGGGGAAGTGACGTTTTTAATTAATTCAATTGTTTTTTTTTAATCTTCTTAACTAATTGAATAAGTGATTTTTAGATTTATACCTTGTAATGTTGGCGCCAAAAACTGTTTGTTTGTCATTCTCTGAAGAAGCTACAACATTAGTAGTAGCGAAAACGCTATGTTTTACTTTCAATAAAATCTTGCGTTACGAAGGAACTTTTCCATTTTTGGACCTCCGAGCTTACTTTGGTGTCCTGAGCCTCTTTGGATCGTTGGTTTTCTTTGGTTACACAGTTAGAAAGGCTTTTGAAAGGTCAATAAATAATGCAGAGGAAAAAGTGTTATTGTTACGATTTTTGTTTATGGCGTCAGTGAAGGATAGAAGGGCAGTTGTTGTACTATGGAAAGGCCTAAAACCATGCTGGCAGTTGGCAAGTAGATTGTTTTGGAGAAGGTGGTCAAGTAGTTGTCTGTGTATGCATTTTTCCATTATCTTAGCTATTGGAGACAGTAAGGCAATAGGCCAAAAGTTGGAGAGTTCAGTAGATGCCCCACCTTTATGTAGAGGGATGATATGGGATATTTTCCAAATGGAGGGGATTTTGCTTTCTAAAATTGTTCTATTTATAAGGATGGAGATGGGATAGGCAATAGCTTTTGCTGCTATTTGCAGATATTCAGGTGGAAGACAGTCAACAGAAGGGGTGCATGGTTTTAGTTTTTGAAGGCGTTTGCAAATGAGTGATGTAGGTACTGGTTGTATTTGAAAGGTAGGAGATGGAGTCTTTGAGATATTTAATGGGGATGTAGTAATAGGTGGTAAAGTATTGGCTACGGTTCGAATGGCTTCAGTAAAGTAGTTGTTAAAGGCATCAGGAATTTGTTTAGAGTTACTTTGGTTGAATCCTGTAGGGGCAGGAGTTTTAGAGTGTCCTGGCTGAAGAAGTTTGTTTATGCCAGACCAGAATTTTTGTGGTTTTTGCTGATGGGTTTGTTGGAGGTGAAGGTAATAGTCTTTTTTGTCTCTGAGAATATCTTTCTTGGTGGCATTTCTTGACTGTTTAAAGCAGAGGTGATCTGATGGACATTTAGAAACTCTCCATTTGGCCCAAATTTTATTTCTGAGGAGGAACTTTTGCCTAGTTTGTTTTGTGAGCCAGGGGGTAATTTTGGTCCTTATTTGGGAAGAACGATAGGGAGCATGGTAATCTAGGATCTGAAGGAATCTAGTGTTAAAGTAGGTCACTGCAACATCAAGTGGAAGATGAGACATAGGTGACCAGTCACATGCTTTCAGTTCATTTTGGAAGCTCTCTGGGTTAAAAATTTTTTTGGAACGTGAAGTTTTAAAATTATTAGTAGTTGGGGCATGGATTCTGTGTTTAATAATATAGGTTAGCATGTGGTCACTAATATCATCAGGAAGGGTTCCTGGTTTATAAGTATCAAGGTGGCTGTTGATAAGGATCCAGTCTAGGGTGGTTTCCTTACTGCTTGGCTTATGGATTCTAGTAGGAGTGGTTATAATTTGTGAGAATCCGTAAAGATTTATATGATTGGGAGGATTAAGTGAGCTGCAGGAAGCCCAGTCTATATTAAAATCACCTAATACAATGGTTTCTTGAGGTAGGTGGGTAGTGAGGTAACTAAGTAAGTTTTCAAGAGTGTTGATATTATTTCCAGGGGGGAGATATGCACAAATTAGATAGATGGATTTGGAGTTGTTGATTTGAAGTTTGGCACTAAGTGTTTCTGAATTGGTATCTGATGGAAGGAGCACATTAAAGGGTGAAACTTGGAGTTCAGATTTATACAGAATGGCTACACCTCCACCCTTTTTGGTTTTATGGTCAAGTCTCAAGATATTATATCCAGGAGGGGTAATCTCCTGGTCCAGAGTTGAGGGCTTTAGCCATGTCTCTGTAATACAGAGAATATTGTATGAGTACACATCTAAGAGTGCATGTAGGTGGGTAATTTTATTGTTAATGCTACGGATGTTAATGTGACCTATTAGGAGGGAGTTAGAGGGTCTATTTAAAGTAGTGTTTGGAGGAGATAATATATTGTTTATGTTATTGGGAATGTCAGTATTGGGGCCTGGGTTAGGATGAATATCACCATCTAATAGGGGGTGTTGATTAGGATAATGTATAAACTTAAGGAGTTTGTAGAAATTGTTTGGGCATTTTTTTATAGTGAAGTAAGTAACATGGGTAGCTCTATGGTATTTCAGTAATATATAGATGGAAGTGGAGGTTATGTTACTGTGGTTAAGGTTGTTTATGGGAGAATTGGGTAGAGTTTGCTGGTAGGGGTGGAGGGGTTCAGGAAGAGAGAAGTATTCATACAAGGTTAATGTGTATGGTATTGTGAGAGAAGTAAGAGTTGAAGTTAAGAGTAGCAGGTTTGTGAGTATAGATTTGTGTGTTAGGGCCATTAGGATAAGTAGCTATGGAGTTTGGGTATATTGATGGTAGGAGTGTAGTAAGTAAACTACAGGTGGGAGAAAGGAGAGAGTGCTTTAAAGAGGAAGAGTAGATAGTGGGAAGACGTGTACTATTAAGTAAAGTAAAGTTGGTTATAAGGGAGAAGTTGTATACTATTATGTAAAGTAAAGTTGGTTATAAGAGAGAAGTTGTATACAATTTAGTAAAGTAAGGTGGCTGTCAGAGAGAATGCTGTAGAGTAAGTAAAACAGGAAGGGGTGGGGTGAGGTTAGGGCATATTAAAAGAAAAAGCAATTATCTAATTAGGGCTTTGAGAGGTTAGGGGTAGGGCTATTAAGTGGAGGAGGTGTGTGATAGGATGAAAAAAAAGAAGGGGTGTGGTTACAGAAGTATATGGCTAGGACCTCTGGGGGTGTGTGGGAATTGGGGGTATGTTAGGGGAGTGGAATGAGCCTGCAGGGCGAACGGAGCGGGTTCAGACAGGTAACTGAGAAAGTCAGGGAGGGGTAAGAAACAATCAGTAAACAGCTAACTACTTGGTGCCTTAGTTGGGAAGGATAGGCAAAGAAAGGAGGAACCAATGTAGAGAAAGTAAGTGGTTGCTAAGGGCAAAGCTAGTGGAAAGAAGAAGGTAAAGTGGAAAGATAGGGCAGGAGGGAAATCCTCAATCCAGGGACAGAGCTTTTAATTCAAAGGAAAAAAGAAAAATCAGGGAAGGGTGGATGTCAAAGGGTCTATCCTAGTTTAGTCTGCCATTTAGTGGTCAGATATTGTAATGCAACAGTCGCAAGGGAATGGAGATAAAAAGGTAGAGGGTTTACGAGTGCTACTGTAGATAAATTACAGGAGACAGTACAAGAATAAGAAATGAGAAAACATATGTATAAGTATTTAGGGAATAGAGAGGGGAGTATGGCTGCTGGGTATCATGGCTAGGTAGAGTAACATACATGCACCAGAGTTTTAGCAAGTGTTGAAAAATTACTACTCTGTTAGATAACACATACTTCCTTACCTCCTAGTGACCTGGGTTCTTAAGCCGGATGGCAAGTCTTTTTCTAAAGAGGAGTTGGTTTGGTTTGTTTGCAGTGGGTCCTTTCACCAGGTAGGTTGATTCTTAGGGTTTTAGTGTAGGATAGATGATTCAAACCTGTGAACAGGGGGGACAAGAGACTCAATGAAGGTGTAAGAAAACAGACATTTAAGAGACAGGGTAGTACACAGAGCATTCAAATTCTAACAAACAAGCAGACATTAAATACAGCTGGGTAGTTCTCAGCTTTCAAGTTCAAACAAGCAGTTCAAAAGCAGTATATTACAGGTTCTCAGCTTTGCAGTTCTAACAAGCAGATGAAAAACTGTTCAATTACAGGTTTATAGACATATAGCATGGCATATAGGTACTTAATCAAACATAAGTAATGATTCAAAGTGATTAAACAAAGTAAGGATAAAAGATCTATCTAGTAAACGGCAGTCTAGCTAGGAATAGGTGCAACAGTGTTGAGCTAGGGCCAGGCGTTCTACAGGGCCAAATAGTGCACTGACTCTCTAGCGTTTGCTACAATACAGCACTAAAGAAAGTTACATTCTACAGGGCCAAAGTGGTTATAAGCTATAATAAAATAATTAGTATAATGCACCTTTAGCAAAGGCATGCGGCCAACTGGCGGTAGCTAAATCCAGCAGAGTAAGGAATATGGTGTTTTACAATTCCAAGCAGAGTGGTTACTTGCTTGGATTCACTCTGGTATAGAGAAATGCATAGTGTAGCATAGGGGAAAGAGAAAACATGCGCTAACCAACTCTCCACAACCTGGGGAGGTTTGATTAGTGATTAGCTGCACACTCGTTTCCAAAACCTCTGTAGCTTACATATGTTATCCACGGGCACACACAAGGCTATCAAACTAAGAGGTAACAGGGTATACCCATAAAGTGGGCTTGTTTGGTTACAGAGAATATTTTCAGTTTTAATTAGGGCAAGAATGGAGTTTACCGATGGTTACAAAGAATACATTCAGTTCTAATTAGGGCAAGAACGGAGCAGTACTGACCTAATATAACTCCACGTGGTATGCCCAACAACACAGAATACTTTCAGTTTTAATTAGGGCAAGAACAGAGCTTACAGATGGTTACAAAGAATACATTCAGTTCTAATTAGGGCAAGAACGGAGCAGTACTGACCTAATATAACTCCACGTGATATGCCCAACAACACAGAATACTTTCAGTTTTAATTAGGGCAAGAAGAGAGCTTACAAATGGTTACAAAGAATACATTCAGTTCTAATCAGGGCAAGAACGGAGCAGTACTGATCTAATATAACTCCACGTGGTACGCCCAACAACACAGCAGCAGGTTGCTGCAAAACATGCAACAGCTAATGGTAATTATCTACACAAACAATACATAAAACAAAACTCCACACCAAATTCACAGCAAAGCCAAACAGGTAATCCATACAACAAAGAAAATCATTAATGCCAACTTGTAACAGCTTACAGAATGGTAGATGCTGGAGCCAGGAACTCACAGCAGCCAGGGGGCCTGTTCCTAATAATAAAGATGGCGACTTGCCAGGTCAGAAGAAAATATAGGATTAGAAAGGATGTGAGGTAGGAAGGGAAGGGGAATAAGGAGGCGGGTACATTGATCACAAGGGGCTACTCCTAAAAAGGTTACAATGATCAACATAGACTGTCTTAAGGTGAATAGAAAGGGGGGGGGACGAGCTGAAACGGACAGGGGTAGGTCAGAGAGTACAGGAAAAAGGTGCAAAGTAAGAGCAAGAGGGCAGTTAGAAAGGGGGGGGGAACGAGCTGAAATGGATAGGGGTAGGTCAGAGAGTACAGGAAAAGGTGCAATGTAAGACCAAGAGGGCAGTTAGCGGGAAATAGAGTCAGAGCTCAGACAGGTAACTGAGAAAGTCAGGGAGGGGTAAGAAACAATCAGTAAACAGCTAACTACTTGGTGCCTTAGTTGGGAAGGATAGGCAAAGAAAGGAGGAACCAATGTAGAGAAAGTAAGTGGCTGCTAAGGGCAAAGCTAGTGGAAAGAAGAAGGTAAAGTGGAAAGATAGGGCAGGAGGGAAATCTTCAATCCAGGGACAGAGCTTTTAATTCAAAGGAAAAAAGAAAAATCAGGGAAGGGTGGATGTCTAAGGGGCTATCCTAGTTTAGTCTGCCATCTAGTGGTCAGATATTGTAATGCAACAGTTGCAAGGGAGCGGAGATAAAAAGGAAGCGGCTTTATGAGTGTTACTGTAGATAAATTACAGGAGACAGTACAAGAATAAAAAATGAGAAAACAATTTATGTTCACAAATTGACTAAAATAGTTATTTTAGCTTACCTGTGGCACTATCTTGACCTTCACCTTGTTTAACTCTAATGTGTTTTGGCATGTAACCACTGTAAATATTGTATCTGTAACTAACTGTATGAGTTAATAACAGCTGCTTAGCTGACTTCAACTATTAATGAAGACCTACTGTCTGATTTTCGTTAACCCCAGAACTACTATTATTTTCCTAGGTATGTAACCTCTGTAAAAATTGTAATCATAAACTTTATTGATTGCTTAGATATGTTAACTACTGTATATATTGTATTTTAATCTAATTTTGGCGACCTTGGAGCTTTTCTCCCCGGGCCTACGCTGAAAATGGACATGTATCCAGTCGGACTATCCCAGTCAACAAATGTAAAATAAAAATAAAATAAATAAATATGATGTTTGTTTGACATTATATTCATAATTTACTCAGCTGTTTTAATTCTCTGGGAATAGATTTATAGTTGCAATATGCATAGATATTTTGCCCTTTTCACTGCTCTATACCCATTTAAATATATGTAGTCTCAAAAAGCAAATACAATGTTGATATTATTTTAACAGTCTTGATTCCTGAGATTCCATTTGATTTTACAGAATTGTGCTGTTTTAACAATGTGCAACAATTTTCTAAATGTGAACATAAATTGAAAATTTAAGGAATATAACTGTATATAATTACCTAGCCTTCCTAAAGTATTCCCAGTGAAAGTGTCACATTTGCTATGATAATGCTATGGGTAAGGTCAAGTTGTTTTTCTTGATGGCAACAGTTAATGTATTTGCTGTATATTGGCACAGAGTTTCAGATGTGTCTTAAAAAGTAATATCATTGGCTTGCTGCCAGTGATAATTATTAGCATAAACAGGTAACTTTTCATTTTCTGGGGAAATGTTCCTCTGAAATGTGAAAAGGATAAATCGGTCAGCAGTTGAAGATCTGTCTGCCACAAAGATGTATCAAAATGTAGAAAAGCAAATAAGATACATTGCGGCAGGTGGTATATCTTGTCCTCTGAAATGTGGACTGTTTGATTACTACGAAAAATAAAGAATAACATGGAATTTCACATTTCAGACTAAATCATTTAGCCAATATAGCTTGCATTTTCTGTGATATTTAAACTTTGCTGTTCTGACAGTATGCTTTTTCCAGTATTTTGCAATTAGAATCTACTTTAATTATGTTTATATCAGACAAACTTTTAATAGGCATCACCATAATAACTGAACATTAAATGTAACAATTACTGATATAATCTCAACAATTACAGCTGATGAAAATGGATTTGCATTATGTTAACAGCTGTAAACCTCTGACTGATGTATCAAAAGATAAAGCCGACATGGCCAGAATGGCCCACAGGACTGCATTTTAATGTCTCTTACCCTAAGTAAGCTTGAAACTGCTTTCCCCTTCCTACACAGAGTTGTAAAACATTTGCACCCAGCCAATTTAAATGTGTGCACTACTTTTCCCCCCAAAGAATGGGTCCTGGGTGGCTGCTTTGTTTGCATCGCCTTGCTGATCTGTTTTCACAGGGTAATCAGCATGATCAACAAATCAATTGTGCTTCTGCTCAAATTATAGGAATGCATATGTCTGTGAGCAAAACAGAGTAAAATAATAACAAAAACAAAGACAATCAGTTCTGAATATTATAAAAATGAACCATATTTCTGCTGTCATGTTTTGAGGTGCTGAATAAATTAAACAAATCAAAGTAATTTGCATGGCAGTGATATTGGTATTATTTTGATAAAGCTTTATGGATATACACAAAGCACAGTGATATTATAAAATGTTGAATGTGTAAATGAATGTAAAGGGAAGGAATATTTTCTGGAGGATCTTAAAGCAAAATGATGCTCTTTAATGTATCTCATTTCTTTGAAATCACAAAATAAATAGTGAAAAATTGGTATGTACTTAGACAAGTGGGTATATAGAAAAATAAATTATCCAGAAATTTAGGCTAACTAAAACCTGGCTTCAAACAAAAATGTAGGATTTTTAGACATTATATGTCTGCCCTTTAGTGTTTATTTTAATGGTTGGTACAAGTTGCAATTTTTTATGAATGATTGCATTTGTATTTAATTTCATAATTTATTCAAGTATAAAATTTAATTATTATTAAATTATAACCATTTACATTGTTATTTTTTACAGAGATTCCACAAGTTTTGCCTGCTGACATTAAGGGAGAGCCAGGCCCTGCTGGAAAACCTGGACCAAGAGGACCTCCCGGCACACCAGGACCACCAGGAAAGCCAGGAATTGGAAAGCCAGGACCTCAGGGCCCCCCTGGAATACAAGGAATACCTGGATTTTCAAGTGCCGGAAAGCCAGGTCTACCAGGACTTCCTGGAAAACCTGGCAGTAAAGGACCTACAGGACCACCAGGAGAAGCAGGTCTTAGAGGGGAAATTGGACAAAGAGGACTGCCAGGACCTCCAGGTTTACCGGGACCATCAGGGTTGTCAGTAACTGGTAAGCCAGGATTGCCAGGACTTCCAGGTCAAAAAGGCCTTAAAGGAGAAGCTGGACCAAAAGGAGAAGCAGGAATATCAGGTCCCAAAGGTAGCAGAGGTGAAAATGGTAATGGAGTCCCTGGATTAACAGGGACTAGAGGCCCTCAAGGTCTTCCAGGCCCACCTGGTGCCCCTGGTCCAGCAGGAATTGGAAAACCGGGATTAAATGGAATACCTGGTACTGTAGGTGAAAAGGGTGAGATAGGATTTCCTGGTAATAAAGGTTCTCCTGGAGAGCCTGGTCCTCAAGGCCCTCCAGGACACCCAGGAGTTGATGGGGTAGGGAAACCTGGTGTTGATGGGATTCCAGGAATACCAGGACCCCAAGGGCCAAAAGGAGAACCTGGAATAAGAGGACTTCCAGGACCTCCTGGAGTACCAGGATTTGGAAAACCAGGTTTACCTGGGTTTAAAGGTGACAGGGGACCAAGTGGTATGCAGGGAGTTCAAGGACCTAAAGGGGAGCAAGGGTTAAATGGTGAACCAGGTGAATCTGGCCCACAGGGAAATCCTGGACCTCCAGGACTTCCGGGACCAATGGGACTACCAGGAAAACATGGTTTTTCAGGAATAAAAGGTGAAACTGGCCCTACTGGCCCCCCAGGCATCCCAGGGCTTCCTGGTGATCAGGGTCCAAGTGGTTTTTCGGGAAAACCAGGTATTTCTGGTGAAAGAGGATTACCTGGGCTACCTGGGTTGTCAGGCCAACCAGGACATAAAGGAGAATCAGGCCCTCAGGGTCCCCCTGGGCCTCCTGGACTAGTTGGTGCAAATGGACAGAAAGGAGAGCCTGGAATACCAGGCCAGCCAGGATCAAGAGGTATATCAGGTATTCCAGGACTACAAGGGCCACCTGGACCCATTGGTCCTCAAGGATTACCAGGGTTTAAAGGAGAGCCTGGACTGCGAGGTCCTCCTGGTGAAGGTAAAATAGGAATGCCAGGACTACCCGGGCCAATTGGACCAAATGGAATGCCTGGACCACAAGGTTTATTAGGACCTCCAGGACCACCAGGTCCCCCAGGTCCTCCTGGACCTCCAGGAGTTATCGATGAGACAACCATTGCTGGTCTTCACTTACAAAATGGGGGAGTTGAAGGTGCTTCTGTTCCAGGAGATGGTAAATACGGAAAGCCACAGTTTGGCAGGGGAGAGCTATCAGCCAGGGTAATGCCAGCATTTACTGCCATCCTCTCAGCAGCATTTCCTCCATCAGGAATGCCAGTCAAATTTGATAAATTGTTGTTCAATGGTCATAATGGCTACAATCCATCAACTGGAATATTTACTTGTCCAGTTCCTGGTATATATTATTTTGCCTATCATGTTCATGTGAAAGGAACTAATCTCTGGGTAGCACTCTACAAGAACAATGTGCCTGTAACATACACTTACGATGAGTACAAAAAAGGATATCTAGACCAGGCTTCGGGGAGTGCTGTGCTAGAGTTGAGAGAAAGTGATCAAGTGTGGATACAGATGCCTTCAGATCAAGCAAATGGATTATACTGTACTGATTACATCCACTCCTCCTTCTCCGGATTCCTGCTTTGTCCTACATAATGCTGAGAACAAACATATCTAGAGAATGGCCATTGTGCTAATCAATATCACTGGTGGACAAATGGATTTTATGTTCTGCACTTCCATTTGAAAGGCTTAAAAATAATCTTGAGTAATCTTGAGTCAAACATTATCTATCTTACTCAGTAAAGTGTATCTGACAAAAATTAAACTCTTACCTGAGTGACTTTACAACACAGCAAAACTTACTTGCAAAGGTTATTCATGCAACTAAACTGCTGAGACTAATTGTAAAGTTTGATGCTCCAGTATGCATTCTGATCTAAAGTGCTAGTCGGTGTACTTATTTTAAAGTAGTGTGTTATGTCATTTTATTGATCATCTAGCCATGATCGTAGGAATCCAAATACAGAAACTATCGTCAACAAAAGAAGAATTACTCCTTGTTTTAAGAGAAGGACTTCAGAAAGATTGTACTTTGCATTTTTCACTGGCAAGTGCCAATATGTTCAGGGCAGGAGACAGAAGAAAAAGAAGAGGAAGAAGCAAAGAAAGTAGTTTCTTGAATAAAGTTTTGTTTCTTGGCCTACTGTAAACATAAATTCTACTTTCAAATGCTGGAGAAATTAAACTAGGAAGGTCATGTCCGCCATATGTTTAGATTTTGAGGGAATCTAGAACTCCAGTGAAGTCCCATGTGTTAGCTATTTGTGGTGTTTTATATATATTTTTCTTCTGCCTCATGATATGAAGAAGTTTTAGTTAATTGTGTGGGAACATTTCATCACCACTTTTAGAATTCTCGATGCAATCTATTATATGTCATGGTTCTACCCACAATGATGCATTTTACAACTGTTTTAAAGATTGTGATATTATGTGGGACACTAAAACTTGACATCTGTAGTCACTCATCCAATTCGCATGTTACCAAGGTGTTACTATTCACTTTATTTTTATTTACAAATACTGTGCAATATGAATCTTAAAAGTGCAGCATTTTGAATTCAGATTTGTGTATTTACGGTATTAGGTATTTTCCTTTTGTTCATTTATTGACACTTTTTATTGATAAAGCTTGAATTTATATTGTTTTGGACCTGGGTTACAAGATTACTGACCATTTATATTAATAAAATGTCTTTAGTTAGTGAATAAAGTCTATTAAACCTGAGGCACACATTAAGCTCTTTCTATTGGTATGATTGGATGTTGTGCCATTGATTAGCATAGATGGCAAACAACAAGTACATCTTCCAGTATGTGACAAGACTCTTGCAATCTAAAGTTAACAGTGCTGCATAACTAAGATTGTTAACCATTTTCTTGAGCATAGGTTTCAAAATTCAGGAAACTAATTTGCAGTGTATTCTAATAAAGCAAGCAGTAAATGGTGCATTAGAAAGAATAAAATAGCTTAAGGTTATTAAACACCTTAGAATATGATTAATGGTGCAGCCCAAGATGATCAAGCTACAGCAGAAGGGAACACTGACTAAAACAGCTATGGTAGTATTTATATACTTGGGAGCTGTGGTCTACAAATCAGAAAAAAATAATTATGCAGTCTATCACACAGTACCAACAACGGCATGATGCAATGTCACTAGGTAGTGCATTTGAAAGAGGCATTAAATCTTCTGCATTGGGAAGATGGTAAAATTATTTTTCAGAAGTAAAAGCAGAAAAATACCTTTTTGTACACAGGCAGATAAAATTAAAGTGAGTCACTCAGTGTATCCTTGTTTTTCTTCTGCTGTATTTGGTTTCCACTTGGCAGTGGGTCCATGACATAGTATTAAGCATGTTACTACCAAAGCTCAGTTCACCAAAAATAACAGACACAAATCTAAAATGCACAAAAACTGAATGAGACCAAATCTTAATTCATGAGTATGCAGTATATACAGTACACAACTGTACGTGTAACTTTTTTTGGAAAACATAATTTGGTTAAATTTTGCTTATTATGTTTTGTTTGCCTTTAGGATGACATTATAACTCAGCATAACTGCTACTTAAGAGGAGATGAAATGCAAACTGAATGCCAGATAAATGCAACAATAAGAAAAAGCTTCTAGTTTTTAAACATATTTTGGCGAGTCAAGTTTTCCTTTACCTTGTCATGAGTAAAACCATGCATTTGACTTCCTCCAAGATTATATCATTTTAAAGTTAAAAATCTAGGGTAATTGGGATATGGATGACATAGCCCCCCATACTGTGGTTGTAGAGGAGGTTTATTCCTCCTGAAAAATACTTTATGTAGTTGTAAAAGCTGGTTCTCCTTCCATAGACTGAATTTTCTGTTACTGAATCCACAGAAGCAGAAAAGTAAGCCTGAAATTCATAAACAAGTGAATGAATTGCTGTCAGAGAGACCTGAATATAAAGAATGAGTGTTGACATGGTCAGTGAATCCAAGCTTATGAAAACCTCAAAACTAGATTTTGGAGTGGAATCAAGCCCCACTGCACCTTTCCCATGTGGCTCTGTACCACCCAATTCCTACTACTAATGTTCTCATTCTGGAATATGCTCATCCAGGATGAATGCACTATTTGGTCTACATTCAAAATCAAACAGTGCATTTTGCTCTGAGGTCATACAATCTCAGAGTGAGACTATACCTGTGAAGGCATGGAGGGAGACAACTCCATATGGTTGTTCTAGCTTGTTCACTGCAAAAATACCTCATGTATTTACCTTCTTGTTTTTCTCACTTACGTTGAATGGCATAATCTTTACAAATCCTATTATGTTGTATCACTTTCTTTGCAAGATTACATTTCCATTATGTGGTGCTCCTGCAGTTATAGTATATATGAAGCTTATTTTCATTTAGTGTTTAATTTATGTTCTCTTTTAGATTATTTACTGCAGATTTTCCATTAGGGAAATGAAATTACATTGTTTGTGTTGAATATTGGTCAGGTTAGTGTTGCTGGTTGCTTTCTGTTGCCTTTCTTGGTTTTATATATGCATAGCACCTTACAAATTATGTTTGAAATCTATATTTTCAATGCAGTTGAAGCAGTAATTACAAAGCAGTATCTATATCTTTGAGTTCATTGTTCTGTGTTTTAGCTTTTAGGGCATCCAGTCTTTTTGTATTTTGACAATTTATCATTCAGTTTATGGAAGTAGAACCATAAAGACTGCATATTCATCACAATTGTTGAGAAATATAAAGAGTTATACTCTGAAAGTGTTTTCGGTTCTGCAATTTCACTTTTCAGTGGTATTCAGTGATATGTTTGCTGGATTAACAATTACTATTGAGAAGATCCGTATTGTGTTATGGGCTCCTTGGTTGCCCATCATAGGTTTCCCCGGTTATACCAAGTGCCTGTCATAACACTTTTATCTGACTAGGCTCTTCTATTAATCATTCAAGCACAAACAAATAAATTATTTATGACATTTTGAATGTCTGAATTTTATATATGCACTGTGCCACAATGTGAGGTGTATTTCCAGGATAAGCAAAGACACAACAAAACTTTTTTATTCAGCTATTTCTTGTTGTACAGAGCTTGCATAAATATAATTTATTAGCATAGCATCTCATGCTAAATTTTATACTGTCATTCCAACTTTTAATACCAACAATGAATACATTAATGCAGCAGACACCACCTGATTAAGACACACAGACTGGTCAAATGAACATATCACTGCAGACATAATGCACCGATTTGTCTGAAAATTCAGTTCTAGATAATTTCTTAGGAAAAGAGAAATTATAGTCTTCATACAGTTCAATAACAGATTGCTTTTTAAGAAAAAATGAACATTAAAAGAAATGTTATTCTTCAGTACATTTTATTTCAATACATCACGTGTTGGAACTGGAAAAGCACTGCAAAATTAGGAAAATATATCAAAGCAACAAACATTTATATAAGGAAGGTTTACAGGATAGGAATTTTTCTTGTGCCTCTTCATCCTTATTTCTAATTCAGTATCATCTTCATTTCTAATCCAGTATATAGGCTGCTTAGTTTTGTAAATGCCTATGACATGCACTGTCTGTAACTTGGTTAAAATGCACTCCTTGTTTTGTTATGATTGAAAACTTGGATTTTTTTTTCTTCTGAACTAAAC